>NW_026634908.1:0-2500 GCF_024868665.1 Triplophysa rosa
ATAATATAATATAATATAATAATATAATAAAATATTTGTATTTTAATCAAGTGATATTAATAGTAATTTATGTTCATATTTTATTGTTCATTTTAAAACATGAACAATTTCTTGAATGGGTCGTGTAACTTTGTCGCATTTACGTTTAGGCAAGTAACGGTTCTTCTACTGGTAACCCAAAATAATACTGGCTAGACATACTTTTAACTGTATAATAAAAAGAATAAAAATATATATTTGCGGTTCTCAAAAAAAGAGAGAAAGTACAGCCACATAGCTTTTGGGTTTACTTTAGCTCTCGTTGGAAGACACACTTCAGGTTTTTCAAAGTTGAATAATGTTTGGTCTCGCTGAGCATTGTTTGTGTAAAAGATCCACGTAAATAAGCTGCACCTTTAAACACAGGCCGTCTTTTGCTCTATCTTTTTCTCCACCCGTCTCTCTTACTTTTTCGCAGACAGCCATAGCGCCTAGCGTAATTTATGATCCACTCTTCGCAAAAGCCTCTTACCCAGACTGCAGCCGGAGGATAAATCTTGCTCGTACCCCGGATAAAACGCTCCTGTCGTCCATCACGTTTTTCTGACATTTATGCCAGGATATAAACAAGGTATTATTAAGACCCGATCATCAGCAATATGAACACAAAGAGCCAGCGTGGCATGAACAACACTCTTAATGAATTAACCAATTAATTAATTACGGATCATAGGGCCACTCTTCTCCCGCACGCTCTTGAAAAAAAATAAAGGCCTTGCGGTGTGGATGAGTGATGACGCTGTTTATCTCCTGTCTGGAGTCCAGGTGGTGTGTTCCTCACACCTCTATCAATGCCACCAGACCGACCAACGTTTGTAAGCACCGCATCAATTGCCCTCTCCATTTGTTACGGAGAGTTTGCGCATGTTGTTGAATCTTGGATCAGCGCTAGCTTCTGTAGGAGCGTGGGAGTGTTAGCATTGTTTACATGAGAGGAAATAGTGTTAGCGTGGAAGCTACAGGGTTGTGTGCCATATATACTGTAGGTAATTAATTTGAGGGTGTGAGTCAGACTGGTGATGAAGTGTTTAGGAATACGTGTGTGTGCTTGTTTGTGTATGAAGTCACCTTATTGAAACCCCAGCATGTTATAATCTTAGATTTCTTGAGTGAATAGCAAGGTTTATGTGGTCTACACTACAAGCATAAGTCAGCCCCGACATGAATTTCATTGCTGGTCCGAGCTGGTCTTTTCAACAGGGCAGTTATCCTGACTCTCATCTGCACAGGTTCAGAGTCATTGCATTAGAGCCATAAAACACAGAGGCACTGGGCAGAAAATTGAGAGCATGATGGCAGTGTCGTACCTTTGGCTGGTAGGAAGATGAAGTCTCACGCTGGAGGGAGAGAGTAATCTGGCCTTGCAGCAATGCATCCTGGGAGGTTTTTTCTCAGTTGGCGTCACAGATCTGATACAAGTTCAGCCGCTAAGGAACTGTGGACTTGTTTGCAGTATTAATAGTTTGTATCTAGAAACACAATATTTAGGGCTTGACCGCAGAGTATCACTCACTGGTTTGGTTCGAGAGTGGGAAATCTGGGCTGGATAGAGCTTGCACTGGGACTATAAACTCGCACTTTTATGAAACTAATCTATTAATCCTATTGTGTTTCACGCTGTTTTTCTGTTCTACCCGCCTGCTTACCTCATGCCAGCATTCAACCACTTCTTTCCATTACAATCCCCATACTACACCAAAACACACACACACATCAAAATGCTGTAGCAGGTTTTGTCAGGGGAGTGAAAGCTAAACATTTATATTAGTGCCTTGTTTTACAACCTAAATCTCACTGTGTGACAATTTAGTTTTGACCTTCAAGAATATTTGGTTCTGACTTCAGACACTAGAGTGGTTTTCTGCCGATACAGTGGAAGTCAATGGAAAATTTTCTGTCCTGCAGAAAAAAGAAAGATGAGGTTTCTAATGACATGAGGGTGAATAATTGATGAAAGATTTTTTATTTTGGGTGGACTGTTCCTTTAATATTCCAAATGATTTGAACTGAACTAATAAATTTCAGAAATATGGGTAAATCTCTGTTGACCATTCTAGACTGTTTTTCTAAACAAAAGTTTATGTACAATATATATAAAACATTTTAGTATACAAAAAAATGTTTTGTCTGACGAAGAGCCTGTGTGCTCGAAACGTTACACGCCATGCTGTAGTCTTTTAATCAATACAATTTCTGTATTTTTTGGAGCTTTGGTGTGCCGACTTTTGTATATAATCCTTCACTCATTTTTTGGTCGAGCTCCCATTTGAGGTTGGTGTGTGTGCTTTTGTCCTCTTTTTGCTATTCGGCCTGATGCAATGTATTCTGGGATTGCATTCTGGGATTGCATAATCCATAAGGATTGCATAATGCTGCTTTAATATGTGGCCACAATAAGGTAATTTAACTTGCAGTAAAATTAGACTGCCTACGTCTTGTAATACCCCTTTGCATTGGGAGT
>NW_026634908.1:12500-20000 GCF_024868665.1 Triplophysa rosa
GTGAAGGGAATATAAGCATTGACCTGATTTCCGTCTCTGGAGCGTACGGAGAACGTCCGGCTGTGTTCTGCTGATATTTCTGGAGTTTTCTCACAGCAGAACATTTCACAATCTTTACTGACCCATAAAAGTCTCCGTGCTTGAAGCTAAAGGGCTGTTTGGAGAATAGATGTTGTTTTATTGCTGCTTTATCTGCTAAAGAGACCCGGCTGACGTTTGGCTTTCTCACTCAGTGGCCTTTTTCTATTTAAAGCCGCCTGTAAATGTAAAGTTGGTGTGAAATTAATTTGACTTCTTCACTTTCACTTCTTGTGATGATGTATTTTAAAGTTCAACTGGATATTTAACAAGAAACTACTTTCAATACTGCTGCATATGAAATGAAAGCTCATGGCTCTGATGTTCCCTGTCATATTTGAGACGGCGCCACCTATAGGTTAAACCTTTAATCTGCTCATGGGTGCTGTTGTCCGCTTGGGAAAAACAGCTCTGAGTCTTTTCTTCTATGTCTGACGAGGAAGTCATCCGAATCCATTCCTTCATACATAATCTCTTAAGATCCTTCAAATGTTGGCGCTCTCTTATCTTCAGTTCATCCCACTCATTTTCTATAGTGTTCAGATCAGGGAACTGGATCTTGATCTTGCGTTCAGTGACACATTTTTTTGTTGATGTTTATTTTGAACCAGTGTGCTGATGGAAGATCTGACCACGACTCATTATAATATTTCTAGCAGAGCAAGTCAGGTTTTGATTTTTATATTTGTTGGTATTTGATATGAAACATGATGTCATGTATCTGAACAAGATGTCCAGAACCTCTGGAATAAAAGTAGGTTCACAACAATAAAGATCTGGTGACATATTTAACTGTGGACATGAGGCACTTTTTATCCCTGTGTGCACCAAAACTATCTTGTGTTATTGCTGCAAAAAAACTCTTTTTTATTTGTGTTATTAATATTTATTCTCCTGTGCAACAAGAAGTCATGACTGGACAACATCATGTTTCTAGTTACCTTGGTGTGCTAAGAAAATGTCAATATCAATGGGAATATACTTGGGAGGTATTTTACTCATAAGAATTTCTAAGAGTGCCAATAAATGTGACCGGGGTGTATAAGAGAAAAAAAATCATAATGTGATATTCCCCCCACTTCAAATTGTTTTACTTTAACGAAATGTTGGAATATTGTAGATTAAAAAAAAAAGATCAAAAGGAGAAACAATGCAGATTTATTTTTACAGCCTTCTTTGCTCATACTGTATTTACCAAGGGTGCCAATAATAGTAGAGGGCACTGTAACACAAAACACACACACACACACACACATGTTTGCGCAGCTATCTTTATGAGGACATACATTGACGCAATGCAATTTCTAGCTCGTCACCCTTATAACCTAAACCCTAAAACCAAGTCTTCACCCTCAAACAGCCCTTTAAAGGGGTCTCTGGAAGTGAGGACCGGCCCAAATGTGCTCACTTTACTCTCCTTGTCCTCACACCGCTGGTCTACACCTCAAACCGGTCCTCACAAATATAGATGTACAAGTACACACACACACACACACGCGCGCACGCACGCTCACACATGCGCTCACACACGCACACACACACACACACACACATGTTGAGTTTCCATGTTTTATGGGGACATTCCATAGACACAATGGTTTTTATACTGTACAAACTGTATATCATATTCCCTCCCCCTAACAATCACACACAACTGTCTGCTCTTTTACATTTTCACAAAAGTTCATTCTGTATGATTTATAAGCTTGTTTCCTCATGGGGACCAAAAAATGTCCCCACAAGGACAAGGGTTTTGGATATTGCCATCTTTGTGGGACATGTGTTTTTTGTACCCTTCCCACACACACGCACACACACACACACACACTACACACACACACCACACGCACACACCACACCACGCAGCACAACACACCACGCACACAACCCCACACGCCACGCACACACACACACACCGCACCACACGCACACACACCGCACACGCACGCACACCACACACACACACACACACACACACAACACACACACACACACACACACACACACACACCCACAGACAGACAGACAGAGAGCAAGGCAGTGACACGCAAGGCAGTGACACACACACGCTCACGCACAGTAACATACACAGTAACAATAAAAGTGTAAATGAGACATTTTGCAGACAGAAGGTCTGAATCAGTTTTCCATCTGCGCTCAACCCTGTTTAAATACAAATAGCCAAAAGCATATTTTCCATCATAGCACATGAATTATTGAGCGATAGAATTTCTGCCGCCTGTGCACTCGTCTGTCTCCTGCACGAGTGCGCGTGGGGGGTTTCCATTCGGTGCCAATTGTACTGTATGTTTTGCACTTGTTCTCTTTTATTTGTATGCAAATGCTTTGAGGGTACAAATGTCAAATATTTGTCATGCAGTTAAAATGAAACTGAGAGACAGACAGACGTATGTGAAATGTATCTGAATGTGATTTTTGTTTGACACCTGCACAACACAAATAATGCTTGTAAAGCAGAATTACACCATTATCTCATCATGAATCATGAGCAATGAAGCAGCTAAAACATTCCACCGCTTCATACCACAACATCGGTTACTGTATAAACACTGCAAACCCCACTATAACCACATAACAGCATCATTAAAGGTCTCACATTCACCTCTAGTGCCTATAGAGTAGTGTTGCATACTTCTTATCGTCCAAGAGTGTTTAGTTTGATCACATGTATAAAAGAGAGATACAGCTGTACCATTATTTCCAAAATCAGACGACCTCTGGGGGGAAGAACTAAATCACGACTAGCACACAACACGTCATCGCACTGATTCACTACAAGTTCGTGTTGTTTACATTATGCACGTACGCGCCGATTGCCAGAGGTGGGTAGTAACGCGCTACATTACTTGAAAATATCTACTTTTAAAGTCAAATTAAAAGTGGGTACTTTTACTCTTACTTGAGTATACTGTATTTCTAATAGAAAATCTGTACTTTTACTTCGTTACACTGCGTGGCGTTCCTTCATTTTAAAATATGCATTATAGGCGGGACAAACACACCATTGACCCACCATCATATACAACAATGGAGAAGTTAATATTATTACTGCATTTTCATATTCGGTAACATTCTTCTAAATCACGGGACGGACGAGAGCACATGTGGTATGGCGGTTCACTGTGATGGAGTGTGTGACGTTTAACTCTGTTAGTGTTTTGTTGAGCGCTCTTGTAATGACACAACAGTGCTTCTGCTCTACAGGCATTGTGCCAACAATCCCACCGTTTCTCATAAACCCCCCATTAAACATCTCAAGTCTCGTGGCGTCTGTTCTGCCCGTACCCTAGGCAGCGTTACAGACTTCTCCATGGCGATGGCGCGCCAGAGACGTCTGGTTGCCGAGCGATGGATTGGTCTCTGCAGGCACCATCTGTGAGTTGAGTCTGGGGATCGGCGTCTCATTGTGTGTGCTGTGATTACACCAACCCGCCGCTCCTGAAGCACTCCCTCCTCATGCGTTTACTCCTCACTGTTTAATTAAAATCTTCTTGTGTGTCAAACTGCTGCTAATAGTTTTTTGATTGACGCGACATCGTGATGCAGGTATTTTTAATTCTCTTGCAGTTCTCTCACAAACTTTCATCTAGTGGCAAGCAGCAGATGGTTTTAGGAGAGACTTTCATTAACTACTGACAGATTCATGCTCAAACGCCCCCCCCCCCACACACACACTAGCGTACACACGCACGCACACAGTTCCACTCTCAACCAAACACACACTCAACACAACAAAACACACACACACACACGCGCGCGCACGCGCGCGCACGCACGCACGCACACGCACACGCACACGCACACGCACACGCACACGCACACACACACACACACACAGGTTCCCCGGAGTCGCGCGTATGCGTACAGATGATCAGCCGTGTTGATGATGTGGTGCTGAAGGATGACATTATGTGCAATATCTGCCGCTGACAGCTGATCTGAGACCAGTATGACATGTGCTGTGAATACAGCAGAGCTCAGGAGCGGAGCTGGTCTGAGGTCAGCATGTTTAAGCATGATGTAAAGCACACGCGTGTGTTTTTCTCTTACCGGGCTGCAAGAGGATCAGCTGGGCCGTGGCCTGACTGTTTCCAGCTTCATTCTCAGCGATACACTGATAGAACCCTTCATCAGAACGAACTAGACCCAAAATCTGCAGGTTCCCCCCCTCCTGTCAATCACAGCATCACAGGATTCATACACATCAACAGAACATGCATATTTACACATGAAAGAACTGAGTTTCATCTGAAAAACACTCACCACGATCTGGAAGTAGTCGCTGGGTATGACCACCTCTCCATTCTTCACCCAGCGGACGGTGGGCTGTGGGTTTCCTGTCACGGCACACTCCATCTCGATATCTGTGCTCTCATGTGCGTATGTGTTTGAGGGATAACTCAAGAACTGAGGAGGAACTGTAGACACACACAATGACATTACATCAGTCAAACATGCAAGCTAACATCATACGAGACACAACGGATGCTATGACACTGTTTCACTTCAGACTGACTTCAAATTCACTTCAGATTGACTTCAGATTTATCTCAGATTCATCTTAGATTCACTTCAGAGTCACTTTAGATTCACTTCAGATTCACTTTAGATTCACTTCAGATACACTTTAGATTCACTTCAGATTTATCTCAGATTCACTTCAGATTCATCTTAGATTCACTTCAGATTCATCTTAGATTCACTTAAAATACACTTTAGATTCACTTCAGATTTATCTCAGATTCATTTTAGATTCACTTCAGATTCATTTCAGATTTATCTCAGATTAATTTTAGATTCACTTCAGAGTCACTTTAGGTTCACTTCAGACTGACTTCAAATTCACTTCAGATTTATCTCAGATTCATTTTAGATTCACTTCAGATACACTTTAGATTCACTTCAGATACACTTTAGATTCTCTTCAGATTTATCTCAGATTCACTTCAGATTCATCTTAGATTCACTTCAGATTCATCTTAGATTCACTTAAAATACACTTTAGATTCACTTCAGATTTATCTCAGATTAATTTTAGATTCACTTCAGAGTCACTTTAGGTTCACTTCAGATCCCCTTTAGATTCACTTTAGATTTATCTCAGATTCACTTCAGATTTATTTTAGATTCATCTTATATTCACTTCAGATTTATTTTAGATGCATCTTATATTCACTTCAGATTTATCTTAGATTCATCTTATATTCACTTCAGATTCATCTTATATTCACTTCCGATTTATCTTAGATTCATCTTATATTCACTTCAGATTCATCTTATATTCACATCAGATTTGCTTTAGATTAATTTTAGATTCCCTTTAGATTCACTTCAGATTTATCTCAGATTCACTTCAGATTAATTTTAGATTCATTTTATATTCACTTCAGATTTATTTTATATTCACTTCAGATTTATTTTAGATTCATTTTATATTCACTTCAGATTCATCTTATATTCACTTCCGATTTATCTTAGATTCATTTTATATTCACTTCAGATTTATTTTAGATTCATTTTATATTCACTTCAGATTCATCTTATATTCACTTCTGATTTATCTTAGATTCATCTTATATTCACTTCAGATTCATCTTGTATTCACTTCAGATTTGCTTTAGATTCACTTCAGATTTATCTCAGATTCACTTCAGATTAATTTTAGATTCATTTTATATTCACTTCAGATTCATTTTACATTCACTTCCGATTTATCTTAGATTAATCTTATATTCACTTCAGATTTATCTTAGATTCATCTTATATTCACTTCAGATTCATCTTATATTCACTTCAGATTTGCTTTAGATTCATTTTAGATTCCCTTTAGATTCACTTCAGATTTATCTCAGATTCACTTCAGATTAATTTTAGATTCATTTTATATTCACTTCAGATTTATTTTAGATTCACTTCAGATTTATCTTAGATTCATCTTATATTCACTTCAGATTCATTTTATATTCACTTCAGATTTGCTTTAGATTCATTTTAGATTCCCTTTAGATTCACTTCAGATTTATTTTAGATTCATTTTATATTCACTTCAGATTCATCTTATATTCACTTCCGATTTATCTTATATTCACTTCAGATTCATCTTATATTCACTTCAGATTTGCTTTAGATTCCCTTTAGATTCACTTCAGATTTATCTCAGATTCACTTCAGATTAATTTTAGATTCATTTTATATTCACTTCAGATTTATCTTAGATTCATTTTATATTCACTTCAGATTTATTTTAGATTCGTTTTATATTCACTTCAGATTAATTTTATATTCACTTCAGATTTGCTTTAGATTCACTTTAGATTCACTTCAGATTTATCTCAGATTCACTTCAGATTCATCTTAGATTCACTTCAGATTTGCTTTAGATTCCCTTCAGATTTATCTCAGATTCACTTCAAATACATCTCAGCTTCACTACAGATTCATCTCAGATTGATTTCAGATTCATTTTAGATTTACCCCAGATTCACTTCAGAATCAAGACGCTAATCTATATTAAATCAAGGTTTATTTAATAATTCTGTTGCACCAAACTGTAAACCTTGTTTAAAAATAATCAGGTTTATATTTAAGCTCTCATTTGATCCAGGCTTTAATTTTACAGTAAATCTAGATTAACTTTAATTCTGTTGCTCCATTATTTTAAACTCCGATTTATCTCTCGGTTAGGGAATGATGCGGCTCAACAGTCATATTTGTACGAGAGCGAGAGAGAGACAGACAGACAGACAGACAGAGAGAGAGCGACAGCTTGAGTTATGTGATAATAAAAACATTAAATGAGTGAGTGAATTTTTTCAGGTTGGTGATGAGCGCTCAAGCTCTCAGGATTCAATGTTGATTTCTCTTCAGGAGAATAAAGGAGCTCATTCTGTCAGGAAAATTACCTATCGATCACATTCATCTCAATAACACACACACACACACACACACACGCACACACACACTGACCAGACGTCTGTCATTGACGTTATTAGAATGAAACAGATTCCTGACGTTTGAAGACTTCAAGAAAGTGAAACAACTTCAGCCGCTGACAAACAAAACACAACAAACTTCACTTCTCTTTTAGAATGACTTTAAAGTAACTATTAATGTTCAAGTGAGGTTAGTGTGTGTGTGTGTGTGTTCATGTTTGTGTATCCCGGTGGGGACCTAAACCTGAATACACACCAACACATGGGGACTCGTGTCACTGTGGGGACCAAAATTGAGGTCCTCATGGGCACAAAAGCTTATAAATTGGACAGAACAATATTTTTTTTAAATCTAAAAATGCAAAAAGTGTGTGTGTGTGTGTGTCACCCGTGAGATGCTCTGATAGTTTGGCTGTGACATACAGGGGCAACAGGTAAATACCCATAATCCCTCTCTCTTTGTGACAGA
>NW_026634908.1:25000-27791 GCF_024868665.1 Triplophysa rosa
GCTGAAAATGGTTCTTCTACGGCACTGTAACAGTGTATATCTCTCAACAAATCCACTGAAGTAACTCATGACCGTGTCTTTGGATTATTATGTGAGTGATGCTGTTATATTCAGATGAAAAGAATCAGATGTGAAACATTGTGCCATGCGCTCAACTTCTCCGTTCATTCTTTATTCTCCAGACCTCTGAGTTTTACTCACGTCTCCCTCCAGAAGAATGACTTCACTAAAACATCCCAATATTTCACTTCATGTGGATTGAACAGAAACTGATGGAGTTCAGCTAAAATAAATTGCAGGTTTCAGGATAAAACACATCGACACGTTTGTCAGAGGCTGTTTAAAGTGTACATGTGTTTCCTGGAACCTCTGATGACCTCTGGGTCTCATGTGTTTCTTAACTCAAACTCAACTACAAGAATTCTTTATCACCAATTAAAAGTACAAGAAAGTCTTTCACCACGAAACTTGCATGTTTAAAATAAAGTCACAGGTCTGTCAGGCTAAAGAATCGCCATACGTTTCTACTCCCCACACACCATCTGCTCCAGCACATTTCACCCACACACACATGACACACACACACACACACAAACACACGCGCACACACACACGCGCGCACACACACACACAAACACACGCGCACGCACACACACGCTCGCACACACACGCACACACACTGAGACACACACGCGCACGTGCCCACACACACAGAGACACACACAAACACGCACACACACAAACACACTGGACACACACGCACACACACTGAGACACACACGCGCACGTGCCCACACACACAGAGACACACACAAACACGCACACACGCAAACACGCAAACACACTGGACACACAAGCACACACACACACACACACACACACACACGCACGCACACACACTGAGACACACGCGCGCACGTGCCCACACACACAGAGACACACACAAACACACGCAAACACACACGCACACACACACACACTGAGACACACGCGCACACACACACACTGAGACACACACGCGCACGTGCCCACACACACAGAGACACACGCACGCACACACACACACACACTGAGACACACACACATACACACGCACACACACACACACTGAGAAACACACGCGCACGTGCCCACACACACAGAGACACACACACACACTGACACACACATGTATTCACGTCTGCTTGTTCTATAAAAATCTTTAAAGGGCCCATCGGATGAAAATCCAAAATTTTCTGTGTTTAAGTGTTATAATCGGGTCCCCGGTAACTTTGTTTTAGTGAGCTCTTCTCTGCAAGCATGTGAGAAATCCAGCCAATCAGATTTCGCTGCCCTTGTGACATAGGAAGGGGTTCTTATTTTAATATTACCACCCATTAATCTGCATGTTTACACCCACTGTGTGGCCATGGCAGGGCACACATCCCAGAATGTTTCAACTGTCTCCCCAAGTAACACACCAACCAGCTGATGAGTTGAATCAGGTTGAATCTAAAAGATTCTGGGAGGTGTTACCCGAGGACCAGCATTGGGAAACTCTACATGTGCGTTCTGTCATCACCCCAGACGGAAGAGGGGTGGGGTGCACAGTGACTCATTAGCATTTAAAGAGAAATACACCAAAACGGGTTGCTGTGAGCATAGGTGATTTTGACAAGGAAAAAAGGGTGTCGTTTACACAACCATTGAGTGTTTTTAAGCAAAATATGTTACAGACATTTCATGAAGACCCTAATAAATCATGCCAACTTGTTGAAAATGTTCCTCCGATGAGCCCTTTAAGGACCGTGACGGGTCAAACCTGACATAAATGAGATCAAATGAGACGTGCATCTCAAATATCTCTCATGAAAGAAAAATCTACATTCATTTGACACCTCCAGACTCTTCATGTGTTTCAACCATTCCACTCTCATTTGATTCTCGTTTTATTTCTCCTGTTGTGTTCTCAGGAGTAACATCAGAGACGAAGTTGATTATTACATGAAACACAAGGAAGAACTGCGTCAAATCTCCTGAGCTATGAAGAGAAACACGTGAGCAATAACATTCTCCTGCACATCCCCACAGACACACGTGTTCTGTTCATGTTACTGAGATGTACCGAGTACTGACTACAGATCAGACATCATCGTCTTGTGCTGTGAATCTGAAATAACACTGAAGTGAAGTGAACCCAACAGGTGTGTGTGTGATGAATCTCTCCTCTTCAAAGAGACACGGGTGTTCTTAGCGTGACATAGTAAAAGTGTTGAGTTGATGAATTATGAAAGAGTTTACGATCAAATGCTGAATCTTCAAAAGAAATATTAATCTGATATAAATGGGAATCAGATAAACAAATCAAATACACGTAATCGACTTCTTCGACTTCTTTTAGAAGTTTTCCTCACAAAAATAAGAAAATCCCTTTGATCTCACATTGATTTGAATTTGAAAGTGTGTTTCATGTGACATCATCATTTTGTCTTTGTTCTGGATGGAAAGATTAAAGTCACACAAACAGTCCAGAAGTCAAAATCTGTCTGTGAGCAGATGCCGTGTTAATATTTGTGCTGACGGATGAACGATGCGGATTACAAATGTTGTGGATTTATTGTGTGGAAAGGATAAAAGATTCAATCAAAACAACTCCAATGACTTATTCAGCACGTGCGTGCGTGTGTGTGTGTGTGCGTGCGTGTGTGCGTGTGTGTGCGTGTGTGCGTGTGTGTGCGCGTGTGTGTGTGTACGTGCGTGTGTGTGTGCGTGTGTGTGCGTGTGTGCGCGCGTGTGTGTGTGTGTGTGCGTG
>NW_026634908.1:30110-31079 GCF_024868665.1 Triplophysa rosa
GTGTGTGTGCGTGCGTGCGCGTGTGTGTGCGCGCGTGTGTGTGTGTGAGTGTGTGTGTGAGTGTGTGTTTGTGTGTGTGTGCGTGTTTGTGCATGCGTGCGTGTTTGTGTGTGCGCGTGGGTGCGTGTGACCTGTGAACACATGAGAAACTCTTGAGGAGTTCTTCTGTCTGCTGTAAAACATTCTGTGAAACACATCAGTTCCTGCAGCACTGTTTCCTCCCAGAATGCCCTTCTTCACACCATCCGTCCCCCGAGAACCCGAGCTGAACATTCACAGACCAGCAGACAGTTCAGAACCTCTCAGTAAATCCATACACAACCATCAGAGACACCTCAAGCGCTGGAGGAAGAGATTCACCTCAACACCTCGGATGAGATTTCTCACTTCCAGTAAAGTCAGAGGTTAGCAGCTCGACTCGAGACGGATCCAGACGTCTAATACTTTCACACTTTTTCATCTTTAAAACGCTCTCGTGAAAGAGTAGAATTAGTTCTTGTGTAAATCTTATGTACAGTATAGATACTTCATTTGATGAAATGATTGACATTAACTCAGATTGATTGTCATGAAAACCAAAATGTAGCCCCATTTTCTGTCATAAAACTGTCAGGCGGGGTGACAGAGTAATACGTTGAATGATTGCATTGAAAGCTTGTGATTGAAAAAAAGGTTAGCGGAACACATTTCTTGCATCTTTATTTCACCTCACAGCATCTGTTATTCCTCCCCAAACATGTCAAACATGACGGATGTCTCATTGATTCTCAGATATTGATCAGGAGATTGTCTGAGCTTATTGGACGCTACAAGAAAATGACAAATGGACATCTGAGTGACTACAGATAGACAGACAGTGTGTGCTGACAGGTGTGTAAGAAAACATGATGCATTCTGGGACACTGAAGAGTCCCCCTAACCATCTGTCAACACATGACCCTTACTAGTGCACATCACTCCTGACTCACA
>NW_026634908.1:34829-65593 GCF_024868665.1 Triplophysa rosa
GTGTGTGTGCGTGCGTGTGTGTGTGCGTGTGTGTATGTGTGCGTGCATTTTACATAAATGTATGAACTCTAGACAAATGAGCTGACCCTAGTTTAATAATAAGATAAAATATTGTCATGGTGAAATATGCATGTGTTCTGGCAGTACACGTATGTTAATAACCGGTGTGACCGCAGCTTTAGTTTAATCCACAAGGGAAGGCCAATTATTTCTCAGCTTTTTGCCAACAAAATCCATCTCTGGAGCTGTGCATGTTATCGCTGTGATTACTGTGAACATCCTCAACTAAACTGCCTTCAATTATCAGTGTTTGCTGAAGGCGTGAAGCCTCGGGCTGCCGTATATAAACTCTGATAAACAGCTTCACAACAGACACGGGTCAAATGAAGGAACATGAAACAGATTGAGGGTTACTGTACAGGACTATCACTTACAGAGACTCACTGACTGACAACATGTACACATCAGTTGGTCGCACCAACTTACAATTTGGTGTCACGCTTTTTTATAGCAATCATAATGACCCCAGCTGATGAATCGTTCTGTTAATCTGTCACTCTGTGAAACATTGTATTTGTTGTTTTATACATTATTTAGTTTTGTAAGTTCTTTCAAGTTATATATTGGCTATGAAATGATCTGAAACAAATCTGACCTGTCACACATTCACAATCCTCCATCATCCTCCTCTTTGCAAAAAGCTGTCATTTTGCCACTGGCCTCCATTTGCCAGACCTTATTTTTAAATAACAGTCTTTATTTTTACCACATCAAATATAATTAAATCAGCTATCTCAAAACTCAAAAGCAACTCAGAACTAAATTATTATATATGCCCTTTACTACACATTGTCATAAATACACTTTAAATACAAAATCTTACTAACCACTCTTGTTAAATGGTCTAAGCACTCGTGTGTTCTGTGGTGTTTTCAGTGACTGATGTGATGGGTTCAGACAGTGAGTCTTGTGAGTTCAGTGTTGGACATATGAGTTGTTTCAACTAAATTAATTGGTTCAAATGAGTCATTCCTCATTGACGAGCTGTTTGTTTTTCACAGCTGTTAGCCAGCACATTGCAAAAGATTATCACGGAAAACCCTTCACTGGATAGGATTTTTCCTTCATGTCGGCTGCATGTGCGGAACACTTGTCAGGGAAGAAAAGGCAACGTGTTTTTGAGCACATTCACACCCAGCTGTAATTCAGTTAAAAATATTCTCAGAATGTGCCACGTGAAACATGGATTCTGACTTCCGACCTTGCTTTGAAGTCAAACACACACTGTAGTTTGGAGACAGAGGGAGTTCACAAGCTCTCTTTCCTGCACCTATCACAAGCGCGTCATTCACCGCTCATAAATCACGTTAAAAATTACAATAAATCTTTTTGGCGGGGCAAAAAATCATTTTACGCACTCGCACCAATGCGACCCTGTGCAATTTTACCTCGCACGTTATAAAAAATATCGTATTTGCGACCATTTTGGACGCAGTCTAGAGCCCTGATTTTATGATGTGTGTGTGTGTGAGGAGCGCACCCCTGCTGTGTTCGACTGGCCTCATCTCACTGCACACTTCAATTATTCTCATTGATGGTTTGATCACAGACAGACTTCAAAACTCATCTGTCAATCACATGATCAGCATGATCTCCATCCATACGTCCAAACACACCGAACTGAACCCAGCAGCTGATCCCATGACAAACACAAAGCAGCTAAATAAACATGTGAGATTATAAATCTGCAAACATCCAAAAGCTTGATCCTGCTGTGAAGTGTGAACTGTAATCATACACTGGAAAAATGTTCATTTATGCAGCTAAAAATCATGAGTTTACAGACTTTACAGATGTTTTGTGTTTCTGTTGTGTCTCTCTTTAATCAGCAGATGCAGAATATCTGTTCAGCTGGACATGTGAAATCTCACACGCGTGTGTTCTGAACGTGCTTCACTCCACCGTCCTCATTATCTGCTATCATGGCGAGACTGTTCATATGCAAATGAGACGAGACCCTGTCCAAATCTAATTAACAGAGAGAATGAGTAATTATTCACTTGCCATATTCCCCAAACACAGAAATATTAGACTGCAGAGGACCTGAGTGAAGACACTCAATGTTCTTTTGTTAAAGAGAAACACTGCTGAGATTTCAAATCAATGAATGTAGATTGTTGAGGTCAAATAATCTGGATTTGAGTCAATCTGACGGGAAATGTTCATATTCAGATGTTTAATAATACTGACGTTTGACATCTCTTCTGAAAGTCTAATGCAGATATTTGTTTTTGGTTTCTGACTCTTTTTCTCAGGAGAAATATCTGAGACGCAGGTGAGACATAAGCAAAAGTTTCCATTTGCTCTTCATTGAATCTCATTGATGTCCAGGAGAAATAACTGAGAAATTAAAGAGATATAGCTGTGTCTGAAACCGCTCCCTATAGCCCTATAGTGTATCAGGTGTCCACCATTTTGTAGTATTGAAACCTGAGTGAACTACTTCATTCTTTACATTCGTTCACTCTTTTTTTACCCACAATGCACTCTGATTTTGAGTGAGTTTACATCCGATGCTCACTCACTATTTCCCATGATACAACACAAGACGGCCGCTTGATCAGAATTAGCCTAAGGACACTGACAGTTAATGCTACGAATGTATGTTTATACACACTTGTGTTTGTTTATGTTGACAGTTATTTTTTACGTTTAAAGAATAAGCAGATTAAATGAATGAGATAAACAGTGGTGTTTAATTTTAAATATATGAAATAATTTTACTAAACGTGATAAATAAGCACGCCTGCAAATAAATGTGATTGTTGTTTTGTTCTCTTTATTTTAAACTAATACAATAAACGCGACACTTAAAGTCCCTGTGAACCAGAAGTTGCGATCGTTTTTACTTCCGTATTTTGACAAATATCCGAGTGAAATGGAAGTGGGCGTGGCTTTCGTCTTTCTCTGCGACTTGATTGGATGTGTAAAAACAGCCATTGCATTTTGAAATGAAGCTGGCAGCAGACTGATGGTTGAAGGGGAGGAGTTAACGGATGCTCCGCCCAAGCCGTCTAACATGTGTCATTTCAGATGGATAGTCACTACAGGAAGGAAGTGCATTTTCAGATTTTAACTGAAGATTATGTGGGTACGCGAATTTTAAAAAGAGAACGACCCACAATGATAAACTATTTACTATAAACGCTGCAATATTTCATGAAAAAATAGGCATTGTCATTTTTTATTTCACTGGGACTTTAACGTGAAAATGAATTTGAGTATTTTATAGAACAATCCACAAAGCCACAATATAAGGTGTAATATAAGCTAATCATTGTGTTTATGACGAAGGTCTGCGACAGTACTGTCAGGCGCATGCTTTATATGTAAGTGAGTGTCCATATAGTGGACTCAAGTGTCATTGGCTATATAGGGAATAGTGAAGGAGTGAGCGGTTTCAGACACAGCATCTCTCTCATTGCATCTTTCTGTTATTAATGCTGGTCAAATATTACTGGTGTGAAGATGTGGAGTCATCTGTCACAGTTGAAATGAAACAGTGATGGTGATAGACATCAGACAGCACACACAAACATCAAACCCTGCGTGAAGAACACACACTGTAATATATAGTGAGCCAGCGAGTGTCTGCTGGTGTGATCCTCAGGTCTGTGAAGTAATCGTGTACACGCGTCAATGCTTTTCTTCATATTTTGTTCATTTCTATTGAAACGCAGTGAACTCAATGAAGGTGTCAGTGATGAGTCAATCAACGCTCACTCTCTATGACTACTGAAGAGGGATTTTTACACCACAATCATCATCACAACACTTTACAGTCGAGCTGTGAAATGGCATTCAGTCGACACAAAGGCCAGGAACCTCACCGGCTAATGAAGATCCACTAATGACCCACAATGCTTTGCTCCCGTGTCTACCTGCTCATCAGTCTCTTCACTGATCACAGAGCAGTTTGTGTTGTCATTGCTCCGTTAATTGGCCGTGTACGGGGGTCTTCAAACGTCAGTCAACGCGTCCGCCCGGCCTCATTACTAACACATTCACACATCGCTCCATATAAACTAATTGAACAGCACCGCTGAGACATCTGAAGGGCCGGACTGTCTACAGTTAAGTGGACAGTGTGTGATGGGCGGTTAATATGGATCCACAAACACCTAAAAAAAAAACACAAGATAAACCATAAGAAATCTGTAAAATGTCCATAAGAGCATTTCTCAAAAAAAGTCTTAAGGATTTCTCAAATCTTTTCTTGAGAATATCTTATTTTTTATAATAACCTGCACATGAGGTAACAATAAATGCAGGGCTTGACACTAAGCATTGTCTTGTGGTTGTCCTTCAGACAATACATTTGTCATTCACTTGTCCGAGTATAAATATTACTTGTCCGAAGATAAAAAAAAATGTTATATTTGAAGTGTCAATATAATTGTTTCGGATCCTGATTGGTTAAGTTTGCTTAAGTGTTTTACCTAGTGTCTGCAGATAACTTAAAAATGACATACATGGATAAATTATGGCCATATCATTATTAGTTTACCTAAATTTATTTTATTTTCTCGAAGTTCTGTGTATTATTTTTTTACTATACAATAGAGGAATATTGATTTTGTCCACATAAATTACTGTAGTATACCATTGTGTTATATGCAGTAAAATTCCTAGATACTCTAGTGTTTTTGAACCTTACTATAGTATACTATAGTGTTTACTACAGTTTATAAATTTACTACAAGGGTACTACAATTTCCTTTAGCAGATACTATAGTACACTTGAGTATTTTTTCGTCTGAGTGTTCAAGTTAACGGGACTTTTATTTTGACGGGCCGTCGGGAAGACGTAAAAAGCTCGTAAACTAAACTTTCAGAGCAACTTGAGAGATGACGTTCATGTTTTATATCCCCGGAGAGTGCGGACGCAGACAAATCCACGACCATCACTCCTGTAGTATGTGAAACTGCTCACCTCAATCACTCAGACACGCAGAGCAGCCTGATGACGTATTTAATGTAAATAACAGGATTCCGCGCCCGCATATACAAACAATGAAAAATACAATGAGGGCTGATTCACTTGCAAAGAAATTGCGAAGGAATAATGCAAATGATTTCTGGAAAGAATGAATAATTGTTAAACATCTTTGCCAATAAATGTTAAGGTGTTAGTGGGGTAGAGGAAATTACTCAAACGTGGCAAAAACATTATCAAGAGCTGTTTAATTGTGTTAAAAGTAAGCCCTTTATAGTGGGTGATATTGATAATAATGAAACTATGACTGTCTACTCACAAGAAGTTTATGACGCAATTATGATGTTAAAAGGTAACAAGGCATGTGGTAGCAGGGCTCCAGAATCAGTTAAAGAGCCATTGGCTCCCATAGGGGAAAAAAGCAGGCGCCAAATTATTTTTTTAAGAGTCATATAACATGAACTTACATTTTTTAATAAAAAATACTTTGTTATCCTGTTGTGTCTAAATCTTCCTTCTCCTAGGTTTTGCTCACATAAAGTTTTTCTTTAAAGTTGTTTTCCCTCATAAGCAGGGTCATACGGAATCTGTAGACTTTCTTGCTAATTCCACCCTACAATTTGGGAAAAATCTGCATAATAGTTTAAAATGTGTTTACATTTGAACCAACAGAAAAGGTGCATGTCAAGACCATATTTATATATTATACTGTAAGAAAAAGGAGGCTATATATTTTATTTTATTATTACGAAAGGGCTTAGTTGTTACGTTATTATGTTGATTTTAGTTTGTAATAATGACACTTTTTCGCATGTTCACAACACAACGTAAAGATAACTGCAAATAAAATTTATCAAGAGAATTCGCCTGTCGTTCATTCTTGCTGTGAACGGATGTGAAGTGATACAGCGGTGTCTTATAACAAATACGTTCCCTGAACTTCTCCGCGATTAGTTTCGTTTTAAACGTCTCAAATACCACATTGTTCGTCCTCAGTCTCATTAAACTCCATCACAGCGCATTCTACTAACATGCTCACATTGTGTGTGTCTACTTGTCAATACACCCTTTTCACAATGACGTCACTTAACTTCCGCCTTTTTGCAAAGCAGTGTATCATAACATCCGTCTAGCAACAAACAAGAAGAAGAAGAACTTCCGTTTTGCCGTCGCGCTGGAATTTAACAACAGTGAGAAAAAAAAACGTACAGAACACGTATTCAAGTACTTATCCTAGCACCTTCGCTAACACAAAAAGAAAACAAAACACTTACCTTCATAATCAAACAGGTACTGTTCAACGAAGAATTTGTATCCTTTCTCTAGCTTTGATCTTGTCCTTAGCGAAAATTTGTCTGCAAGACGTTGTACATCATCTAGACGTATTTGTGGCAGATGTGCAAGCCACTTGGTAAACTCCATTCTGAGGCGCTAGCGGAAGTAACTTCTTCTTCTTGAGTTTTGCTGGCGGTTGGCAAATCAGCTTATAGGTGCATTACCGCCACCTTATGAACTGGAGTGCTAGCGGAAGTAATGATACACTGCTTCGCGGCAGAACGGAAGATGCGTGACGTCATGTGAAAAGGGCGTATTACAAGCGCTAAAATCCAGGGAATTCCACAGAGTTTTCTGCGCAGATGGAATAAATGGAGAGCAGAGTGCTGGCGAGAAACTGCTCGTGTAGGACCTCGAACCGGGCGTCGATCCCATAGACATATATATTAGGCTTGTCACGGTACCATAAACATGTCTTACGATACTATACCAGCTGAAGTATCTCGATACCAAGTAGTATCACGATGCTGTGCCATATAATTCAAATCTATACAAAAACACAGATTTAGATGAAACATTTTGTATTTACTGTAGTAAACTGTATTATACTTTGCACTAGAATATTTTGTTGTATTAACTGTAGTAATTCGATAAATTGTAGCAAATACTGTAGTATACTTAAATATTTACTATGGTAAGACTCAAAAACACTAGTGTCTATTAGTAGTTTACTGTAGTAAATACTAAAGTACACTAGATCATTTTTCACGTGGGAACTAATTCAAATGTGGGACAATCACTAAGCGGGTTTCCATCACTCTGGTTTTATTCGCATTTTGAAGTTTCGCATCAGAAACGAGTGATGGAAACGCCAAATTTCGAATTAAAAACCCTTAATTCGCAAAAAGTTTTTACGCTCACTTGAGGTGGTTTTTCAGTTTTGCGAAAAAGGGTTAATGCGAATAATGGGAGATGGAAACGCATTTGCCGAATAAATTCCTCCAAAAAGCCACGTAACTGCACTATGAGACGGCGTAACCTGACTAACCAGAGAACTGATCTTGTTACACAGCATAAGAAATGTTGTTACGGTCATTCTTAAATGCCTGAGCAAAGTCGTCAAAGTATTCTGTAATTGCCTCTTAGAACTGTCACGACTGTTCCCCAAACAGCAGGCATCCACAAAGAACCGCATTTAATGTGTTTCGTAATCGTCTGCTTGCGCAAGTATTATTCTATATGAAAATCATTATATTCAGTGGCTACTTTTCTTACTGATATTTAGTGGCAGTTTATTAGGAAGTGACGGTTGACTATTTGGATGGAAACGGTGCTTATTCGAAAATGTTTTATGCGATATTCCAATTTTGCGCATAAGCTAAATTCGCAACTTTGGATGGAAACCCGGCTACTGATACAGCAGTCTTTATAAAGGGAAATATTAGGCTTACTTTAAATGCAGAACTAAAACGGCCAGTAGGTGGCGTCAATTTTCCAATGAGTTACTGAATCATTTAACCAACTTGTTCAAAACGCTAATTTGAATCATTATCTCGTCCAAGTCATTCAAAACGCACATTCCTTTAGGAGATAAACACCGCAAAAAGGCAGATGCAAGTGTTCAAATGAATATTAATGCGCATATACAACATTACAAAATACAAAATAGAGAGGCATACCGTAGCACCGGTACACCGTGCAACGCTAATATATATATATATATACACTCACCTAAAGGATTATTAGGAACACCTGTTCAATTTCTCATTAATGCAATTATCTAATCAACCAATCACATGGCAGTTGCTTCAATGCATTTAGGGGTGTGGTCCTGGTCAAGACAATCTCCTGAACTCCAAACTGAACGTCAGAATGGGAAAGAAAGGTGATTTAAGCAATTTTGAGCGTGGCATGGTTGTTGGTGCCAGACGGGCCGGTCTGAGTATTTCACAATCTGCTCAGTTACTGGGATTTTCACGCACAACCATTTNAGTGAAATGGAAAGTGGGGTGGCTTTCGTCTTTCTCTGCGACTTGATTGGATGTGGTAAAAAACAGCCATTGCATTTATGATAATGAAAGCTGGCAGCAGACTGATGGTTGAAGGGGAGGAGTTAACGGATGCTCCCACGCAAGCCGTCTAACATGGTGTCGATTTCAGATGGATAGTCACTACAGGAAGGAAGTGCATTTGTTCAGATTTTAACTGAAGATTTATTGTGGGTAACCGCCGAATTTTAAAAAGGAGAACCGACCCACAAATGATAAAACCTATTTACTATAAACGCTGCAATATTTCATGAAAAAATAGGGCATTTGTCATTTTTTAATTTACCTGGACTTTAACGTGAGAAATGAATTTGAGTATTTTTAATAGAACAATCCCACAAAGCCCACAATATATTAGGTGTAATTATATAGCTAATCATTGTGTTTATGACGAAGGTCTGCGACAGTGACTGTCAGGCCGCATGCTTTATATGTAAGTGAGGTGTCCATATAGTGGACTCAAGTGTCATTGGCCTATAATAGGGAATAGTGAAGGAGTGAGCGGTTTCCAGACACAGCATCCTCTCTTATTGCATCTTTCTGTTATTAATACTGGGTCAAACTATTACTTGGTGTGAAGATTGTGGAGTCATTGTCACCAGTTGAATGAAACAGTGATGGTGATATGACATCAGACAGCCACACACCAAACATCAAAACCCTGCGGTGAAGAACACACACTGGTAATATATAGTGAGCCCAGCGAGTGTCCTGCTGGTGTGATCCTCAGGTCTGTGAAAGTAAATCGTGTACAAGCGGTCAATGCTTTTCTCATATTTTGTTCATTTCTAATTGAAACGCAGTGAACCTCAATGAGGTGTCAGTGATGAGTCAATCAATCGCTCACGTCTCTATGACCTACTGAAGAGGGGATTTTTACACCACAATCATCATCACAACAGCTTTACAGTCGGATGCTGTGAAATGGCATTCAGTCCGACACAAAGGCCAGGAACCTCACCGGGCTAATGAAGATCACACTAATGACCCCACAATGCTTTTGCTCCTCAGTGTTACACTGCTCAGTCAGTCTCTTCACTGATCACAGAGCAGTTTTGTGTTTGTCATTGCTCTCGTTAAATGGCCGTGGTACGGGGGTTCCTTCAAACCGTCAGGTCAACGCGTCCCGCCCGGCCCTCATTACTAACGAATTCACACAATCGCTCCATATAAACTAAATTGAACAGCCACCCGCTGAGACATCCTGAAGGGCCGGACTGTTCTACAAGTTAAGTGGACAGTGTGTGAGTGGGGGGGCGGTTAATATGGATCCCACAAACAGCTAAAAAAAAACACAAGATAAACTATAAGAAATCTGTAAAATGTCCCATAAAGAGCATTTCTCCAAAAAGAAGTCTTAAGGATTTTCTCAATCTTTTGCTGAGAATAGTCTTATTTTTTTAATAACCTGCACATGAGGTAACAATAAATGCAGGGCTTGACACTAAGCATTGTCTTGTGGTTTGTCCCTTCAGAGCAATACATTTGTCATTCACTTGTCCGAGTATAAATATTACTTGTCCGAGATAAAAAAAAAATGTTATATTTGAAGTGTCAATATAATTGTTTCGGATCCTGATTGGTTAAGTTTGCTTAAGATGTTTTTACCTAGTGTCTGCCAGATAAACTTAAAAATTGACCATAGCATGGATAAATCATGGGCCATAGTCATTATTAGTTTACCTAATATTGTATTTTATTTTCTCGAAGTTTCCTGTGTATTATTTTTTTACTATATCAATAGAGGAATATTGATTTTGTCCAAGAAATTACCTGTAGTAGACATATGTGTTATATGCAGTAAAATTTCCCTAGATATCTAGTGTTTGTTGAACCCTTACTATAAGTTACTATAGTGTTTACTACAGTTTTATAAATTTACTACAAGGGTACTACAATTTCCTTTAGCAGGATAACTATAGTACACTTGAGGTATTGTTTTCGTCTTGAGTGTTTCAAGTTAACGGGACTTTTATTTTTGACGGGCCCGTCGGGAAGACGGTAAAAAGCTCGTAAACTAAACTTTCAGAGCAAACTTGAGAGGATGACGTTCATGTTTTATATCCCCGGAGAGTGCGGACGCAGAACAAATCCAACGCCATCACCTCCTGTAGTTGTGAAACATGTCCCTCAAATCACTCAGACACGCAGTAGCAGCCCTGATGACCGTATTCTAATGTAAATAAACAGGATTCCCGCCGTGCATAATACACCAACAATGAAGAAGTCAATGAGGGCTGATTCACTTGCAAAAGAAATTGCGAAGGAATAAATGCAAAGGATTTCTGGAAAGAATGAATTAATTGTTAAACATCTTTGGCCAATAAATTGTTAAGGTGTTAGTGGGGTAGAGGAAATTACTCAAACGTGGCAAAAACATTATCAATGAGCTGTTTAATGTGTTAAAAGTAAGCCTTTTATAGTGGGTGATATTGAATTAAATAATGAAACTATGACTGTCTACTCACAAGAAGTTTAATGACGCAATTATCGATGTTAAAAGTAAGCAAGTGCATGTGGTTAGCAGGGCTCCAGAATCAGTTAAAGAGCCCATTGGGCTCCCATTAGGGGAAAAAAAGCAGGCGCCAAATAGTTTTTTAAAGAGTCATATAACATGAATTTAATTTTTTTAATAAAAAATACTTTGTTATCTGTTGTGTCTAAATCTTCCTTCTCCTAGGTTTTGCCTCACATAAAGTTTTTCTTTTAAAGTTGTTTTCCCCAATAAGCAGGGTCATTACGGAATCTGTAGACTTTCTTGCTCATATCCACCCTACAATTTGGGAAAAAATCCTGCATAATAGTTAAAATGTGTTTTACCATTTGAACCCAACAGACAAAGGTGCATGTCAAGACCATATTTATATATTAATACTGTAAGAAAAAGGAGCTATATTATTTTATTTTATTATTTACGAGAAGGGCCTTAGTTGTTTACCGTTAGTTATCTTGATTTTAGTTTGTAATAATGACATCTTTTTCGCCATTGTTCACAACACAACGTAAAGGATAACCTGCAAAATAAAATTTTATTCAAGAGAATTCGCCTCGTCGTTCATGCTTGCCTGTGATACGGATGTGAAGTGATACAGCGGTGTCTTATAACCAATTACATTCCCCGAACTTCTCCCGCCGATTAGTTTCGTTTTAAACGTCTCAAATACCACATTGTTCGTCCTCAGTCTCATTAAACTCCATCACAGCGCATTCTACTAACATGCTCACATTGTGTGTGTCTACTTGTCAATACACCCTTTTCACAATGACGTCACTTAACTTCCGCCTTTTTGCAAAGCAGTGTATCATAACATCCGTCTAGCAACAAACAAGAAGAAGAAGAACTTCCGTTTTGCCGTCGCGCTGGAATTTAACAACAGTGAGAAAAAAAAACTGACAGAACACGTATTCAAGTACTTATCCTAGCACCTTCGCTAACACAAAAAGAAAACAAAACACTTACCTTCATAATCAAACAGGTACTGTTCAACGAAGAATTTGTATCCTTTCTCTAGCTTTGATCTTGTCCTTAGCGAAAATTTGTCTGCAAGACGTTGTACATCATCTAGACGTATTTGTGGCAGATGTGCAAGCCACTTGGTAAACTCCATTCTGAGGCGCTAGCGGAAGTAACTTCTTCTTCTTGAGTTTTGCTGGCGGTTGGCAAATCAGCTTATAGGTGCATTACCGCCACCTTATGAACTGGAGTGCTAGCGGAAGTAATGATACACTGCTTCGCGGCAGAACGGAAGATGCGTGACGTCATGTGAAAAGGGCGTATTACAAGCGCTAAAATCCAGGGAATTCCACAGAGTTTTCTGCGCAGATGGAATAAATGGAGAGCAGAGTGCTGGCGAGAAACTGCTCGTGTAGGACCTCGAACCGGGCGTCGATCCCATAGACATATATATTAGGCTTGTCACGGTACCATAAACATGTCTTACGATACTATACCAGCTGAAGTATCTCGATACCAAGTAGTATCACGATGCTGTGCCATATAATTCAAATCTATACAAAAACACAGATTTAGATGAAACATTTTGTATTTACTGTAGTAAACTGTATTATACTTTGCACTAGAATATTTTGTTGTATTAACTGTAGTAATTCGATAAATTGTAGCAAATACTGTAGTATACTTAAATATTTACTATGGTAAGACTCAAAAACACTAGTGTCTATTAGTAGTTTACTGTAGTAAATACTAAAGTACACTAGATCATTTTTCACGTGGGAACTAATTCAAATGTGGGACAATCACTAAGCGGGTTTCCATCACTCTGGTTTTATTCGCATTTTGAAGTTTCGCATCAGAAACGAGTGATGGAAACGCCAAATTTCGAATTAAAAACCCTTAATTCGCAAAAAGTTTTTACGCTCACTTGAGGTGGTTTTTCAGTTTTGCGAAAAAGGGTTAATGCGAATAATGGGAGATGGAAACGCATTTGCCGAATAAATTCCTCCAAAAAGCCACGTAACTGCACTATGAGACGGCGTAACCTGACTAACCAGAGAACTGATCTTGTTACACAGCATAAGAAATGTTGTTACGGTCATTCTTAAATGCCTGAGCAAAGTCGTCAAAGTATTCTGTAATTGCCTCTTAGAACTGTCACGACTGTTCCCCAAACAGCAGGCATCCACAAAGAACCGCATTTAATGTGTTTCGTAATCGTCTGCTTGCGCAAGTATTATTCTATATGAAAATCATTATATTCAGTGGCTACTTTTCTTACTGATATTTAGTGGCAGTTTATTAGGAAGTGACGGTTGACTATTTGGATGGAAACGGTGCTTATTCGAAAATGTTTTATGCGATATTCCAATTTTGCGCATAAGCTAAATTCGCAACTTTGGATGGAAACCCGGCTACTGATACAGCAGTCTTTATAAAGGGAAATATTAGGCTTACTTTAAATGCAGAACTAAAACGGCCAGTAGGTGGCGTCAATTTTCCAATGAGTTACTGAATCATTTAACCAACTCGTTCAAAACGCTAATTTGAATCATTATCTCGTCCAAGTCATTCAAAACGCACATTCCTTTAGGAGATAAACACCGCAAAAAGGCAGATGCAAGTGTTCAAATGAATATTAATGCGCATATACAACATGCAACGCTAATATATATATATATATATATAACTAGACGTTAATGCCAAACTAGACGTCAACGCCGCCGCCGACATATTGGTGAGGGCAAAAGCCAACTACAAAGACATACGAGTGAATGGTGGAGCTGCAGTTGTCTGGATAAAAACACAACATCGTTTTCATTTCTCAACTAATTTCAATACTTTTCTATTTACGTGGAGTACAGAAACATTTTGGCTCCAGTTAAAGATGGTTAGACTTGATAAATGTATGTATTGTCATACGGAACTGTTAAAACTCAGGCTTGTCAAGCAGTCGTTTAGGCTTAATTATGGTCTACACATGGCTAATGTGAAATAATTTAAGGTAGATTAAATGCACATGATCAGAACACAGCTCGTTCACTTTAAAATCATGAGGAAAATCAAAACAATGCGTCTTTACTATGTGACTATATACTGCTATTTCATACTTACAATGCACGGCAGTGTTATTTGATTTACTATATCACATACATCATGTTTTACTGCTGTAACGGGTTTACCGGATAAATAAAAGAACATCTTTTATCTTTTTATCGTCTAAAATTACTACAGAAAAAGCCATTTCCACAGTGAAAAACATTTGTTTTTATATAACACGTACGTAAATTAAACTATATAACCTTGGGTGTTTTGTTCGATGATTCAAATAAATCTCAGAAACAATCTCTAAACTACATGTCTGTTTTATTCTCGACTACTGCAATGTGGTCATTTATTCTGTTGCTTGTCTACAACCTATCACTGAACATGGTGCCATCTAGTGGATTCTCACGAATAACAGGCACAAATAATGGATTTCACATTTCCTTATGACAACCATTAATTTTAAAGTAGCTATAATCGAGAAACGAAGCAACTAGAGACATGGTAAAGTTGTACTCTATACGTATATCGTAAACCATTGAAATATGTTAAGAAATGTAAACGTGATTGTGCTTTTAATGCCGAAAAAGCGCAGCTCTCCCATTGGGTTCAGTGGCTTTTAGTGCACTGTTGCCCTCACCAATATGGCGGCGCCATTGGCGTATCGTAGCAGCGGAGCAAAGCGGCCAATGCGGCATCTAGTTATTTATATATATATATATATATATATATATACGTCTATGGTCGATCCGGCATAGAACAGTCGGTCGTGTCTGCCGCTAGAGCACCTCTTGAGGTCAGGAAATGCACCTTCCCTGAGACCTGCACAGCTCTCTCTCTCTCTCTCTCTCACTAGCCTGGCATTTTTAAAAAGTGTGGCGCTACCATTGGAAGCACTTTAAAAACGCTCAGTGGCGACCTCCTCAAAAATATCCCTGGGTAGGGATAAGATATCTGCAGAACATTATGCTTTGCTTGCCATTTGTTTTACTGGGTTTTTAGTCCATGGTATTTTACTTGATGCTACTTTGTCTGTTATGTTGGTGCCTATTATTAAAGACAAAACTGGTAAGATAAACAGCATATTACCGGCCTTGGCCAGTACTTTATCCAAGGTTATTGACTTGAGAGGACGTTATTTATTAGTAGTGAGAGAGTCACAATTACGAATGTCCTGTGGAAGCATGTTCCACAGGTGAGGAGCAGCATAGCTGAAAGCCCGAGATCCCATAGAAGCCAGGCGCATCCGAGGAAGAACTAGGGAGGATGTAGATGATGATCCAAGAGTTCGAGAGGGGGTATAGGCTAACAGTAGGTCTGATAAATAGGATGGAGCCAGGTTATGAAGAGCTATAGACAAGAAGCAGGATTTTAAATTCAATACGCTGTGTGACAGGAAGCCAGTGAAGTTGTTGGACAACAGGAGACATGTGATCCATCTTGGTGGTTCTAGTGATTACTCGTGCAGCCGAGTTCTGCACTAACTGTAACTTGTGTAAGAGTTTGTGGGGAAGACCATAGAAAAGAGCTTTGCAGCAGTCGATACGTGAGGTAACGAGAGCATGGACCAGAGTCGCAGGGCTCCTTGTTGAGAGGGCAGGGCGGAGGCGATTCATATTACCAATGTGATAGTAAGCCCACCTAGTAATCTTGTTGATGTGCGCTTCAAAACACAGAGTACTGTCCAAGCTTTTAACCTGCATTGAAGGAGTTATCATAGAAGAGAAGTGTATTTTTGCTTTAAAGTAGATTTTAGATTTGAATAACAGCCATAATTCCACAATTTTTATGTGTTTTATTGATGCTTCCAAGGCCTTTGATCGTGTAAATCATGAAAAACTGTTTTACAAGCTATATAATTCCTAAATCTCTGGTAAGAATTCTGGCTTTTTGGAATGCTCATCAGTTAATGTATGTAAAATGGGGTAATCATGTATCTGAACCTTTTAATGTATGTAACTATAATTTATTTTATTATTAAGTTTATTTATTTTATTTAGCCTTGTTGTGCAAGCTCTCTGGAGCTTGTGCAGAGGCAGCAGCTTTTGCCAGAGGGGAACTGGAATCCCCTGGTTGGGCCTGGGTTCTCCTGAGGTTTTTTTTCTCGATTAGAGTTTTGGGTTCCTCGCCACCGTTTGCATACTGTTTTTGCACTATCTGCCTGACCGGGGGGGCTGCTTTAGAATTTTAAAGTTTTACTTAATTAATATTGCATATAGGAATTTATTATCTGTTATATTTGACCTGTGCTTCTCTCTCCTTTATCCTAAATGTGTGCTCTCACTGAGCGTGTGTGTGTGCGTGCGTGTCTGTGTGTTAGTACGTGTGCATATTGTGTGTGTGGAGTGTTTTGTTGTGGGTATGTCTGTCTTCTGTGTTTTCAACTTTTTCTTGTTTTTGCAGGTACAACTTTGATTGTTTTGCTTATAGTCAATGTGTCTCATGTACAGCTGCTTTGTAACAATGAAAATTGTAAAAGCGCTATATAAATAAAGTTGAGTTGAGTTGAGTAATGGCGTCAGGCAGGGAAGCATTTGGTCTCCCTTTCTTAATATTTAAGGATTTATCAAAGCTGCTAAACAATTGTGGAACAGGCTGTAGGGTGGGTATCACCACTATTAACCACTTGATGTATGCAGACGATCTGGTGATTTTTTGCCCATATAGTGGTGGTCTTCAACAGTTACTGATGATTTGCTCTCAATATGGTCTAGACCATGACATCAAATATAATTCAAAGAAAAGTAACATTATGATAGTTAGAACTAAAGAGGACGGAAATTGTCATTTCCTGATTTCTCTCTTTCTGGTTCTGTTCTTAAAGTATGTGATGAGGTTAAATACTTCATGTGTCATACTTCATCATCTAACTGAGGACCTGTCTGACGATAGGGATATTTACAGACAGTGTCGTATGATTTATGCGCAAGCAAACATGTTGATTCGCAAATTCAACATGTGTTCAGGTCCTGTGAAGACTACATTATTTAAGGCATACAGTATTGTACCCCTATGCACACGGCCCATTTGAGCGGCGATATAGAAAGAGCAGTATGCAAAAACTTAATGTGGCATATAATGACGGTATGAGGCTGCTGCTTAAGAGTGCTTAAGATGGAGCAGTGCCAGCCATATGTTTACATTACATTTACATTTATGCATTTGGCAGACGCTTTTATCCAAAGCGACTTACATTACACTGTATTATACATTTGATTCTGACTATGTGCCATCCCCAGGGATCTAACCCATGACCTTGGCGTTGCTAGCGAACTCAGCACTTAGTTCAGTCAGGTTCTTTTCTAGGTTGTGGAACAATTGGCGTTGTAGCTTATATGTAAACACATGATAATGTGAATGTAGGTTTGTGTGTATCTCTGGACCGCAAGAGTCCTTAATAAAGTTTTGATTGATTGATTGAAACGCAATTCATAAAAACACGCAGCTCTGTCTAATGCACCTATTCTTATTATTCTTAGCACGGGCCGATGTTTTCGTAGCACTGTTATTATTTTTTTTTTCAAAATTCTCTCTCACTTGCCCATACAAAACATTCACTTGTCCCGGACAATCGGACAAGCATTAACGTCGAGCCCTGAAATGCATCCATTTACCTGTTTATAGATTAACACCTCATGGTTATTCTTTGATTTTTAAAAACAGAGTTATGTTTTTTGGAAATGAACTCTTGAAATGATAAATAATTACTTTGACTATAAAAACCATGTTTAAATGTCCTAAAAACCTAGAGAATGAAAGCTTCTGAGGTTCCGGTGGGCACATGACTCATGGTGTCCCTACACCATCATTACTGAGAATAAAGTTCACTGAGAATTAACCATAAGAGCTGAAGCTTCGGTGTTCTGAACAGAAAATGAGGAAATCAAACACGATGTGTACACATTCTGTCCTCTGACACACACACACAAACACTGGACTTCCACATCAGAAAATAGGTCACGAACGGAGCAACAGATGAGAAACACTGAAGTACATCTGCACAGCGGCTCTGTCTAATAACAACAACAAGACCCAACTCATGCATCATCAAGTCAAAACACTACAAAACTGAGAGAGAGAGAGAGAGTCCTGCAAAACACGACATTATACTTTGATGATAAATTGTTAAGACTGTGATTTGATGTTTGAGGAAAGTGTTTTAGTAAAAGGTTCTCCCAAACTAAAATTCCGGCCAGTTCGTGTGGTGCGAACACGAGAGTAAGCGTGTACCTTGGCAAATCATCCCAGAATGCAAACAGCCCCTATAGAGACACTTCAGAAGCAGACACTTTAAATAACATGTGACGCTGCATTTGAATAAAGTGTAAACAGCTTCTGGGATTGACATTAAACTTTGATATGATGAGGGTGAGACTGCAGAGACGTGAACACATCGCTCCAGCGCTTTTTAATCATCACGACTGAAGAGAGTCACACAGGAACAGAAAGAATAACAGATTCATGCAAAAACATGTTTACTACACTCAAGTGTGTGTGTGTGTGTGTGTGTGTGTGTGCGTCTGTCTGTGAGAGAGATAGTGTGTGTGTGCCTGTGTGTGTGTAACAGAGAGTGTGTGCGTGTGCCTCTGTGTGTGTGTGTGTGTCTGTCTGTCTGTGAGAGAGATAGTGTGTGTGTGTGTGCGTTTGTCTGTGAGAGAGATAGTGTGTGTCTGTGTGTGTGTGTTTGTGCGTGCGTAAGAGAGTGTGTGTGTGCGCATGTCTGTCTGTGAGAGAGATAGTGTGTGTGTGCCTGTGTGTGTGGGTGTGTGTGGGCTGTTTGTCTGTGGAGTGATAGTGTGTGTGTGTGTGTGTGTGTAACAGAGAGTGTGTGCGTGTGCCTCTGTGTGTGTGTGTGTGTCGTGTCTGTTGTGGTGACGTGTTAGTGTGTGTGTGTGCGTTGTGTCTGTGAGAGGATAGGTGTGTGTCTGTGTGTGTGTTTGTGTGTGTGCGTAAGAGAGTTGTGTGTGTGCAGCATGTCTGTTGTGAGTAGAGATAGTGTGTGTGTGTCGTGTGTGTGTGTGGTTGTTGTGGTTGTGTTGTTTGGTGTTGTCGTGTGCTGTGTGTGTCGTGTGTGTGTGTGTGTGTGCTGTCGGTGTGTGTGGTGCGTGTGTGTGTGTCCGCGTGCTGTGTCTGTGGTGTGTGGTGTGTCGTGCGTGTGTGTGTGCGTGTTTGCAGTGTTTGTCTAGATTGGTGTGTCTGCGTGTGTGAAACGTGTGTGTTGCATGCGTGTGTTGTGTTGCTGTGTGTGCTGTTGCTTGTGCATGGTGTTTGCTTGTGTGTGTGTGTGTGTGCTTGTGTGTGTGTGTGTGTGTGTGTAGTGGGTGGCGTGTGTGTGTGTGTACGTTAGTGTGTGTGTGTGTGTGCTGCTTGTGCTGTGTGCTGTGTGTTCTTGATGGTTGTGCGTTGTGTTGGTGTCATGCTCTGAGTGTGTCTTCGCGCTGTGTGTGTGTGCTGTGTGTGTGTGTGTGTGTGGTGTGTGTGCTGTGCGTGTGTGTGTGCTGTGTGTGTGTGCGTGTGTGTGTGTGTGTGTGTGTGCGTGTGTGTCGTGTGTGGCGTGTGTGTGTGGTGTGTTGTGGTGTGCGTGCGTGTGTGTGTGTCGTGTGTGTGGCGTGTGTTTTGTGTGCGTGTGTGGTTGTCGTGTGATGTGTGTGTGTTGTGTGTGTGTGTGTGTGTGTGTGTGTGTGTGCGTGTGTGTGCGTGTGTGTGTGTGTGTGCGTGCGTGTGTGTGTGTGTGTGTGTGTGCGTGTGTGTGTGTGCGTGTGTTTGTGTTTGTCTCTGTCTGTGTGTGTGCTTGTGTGTGTGTGTGTGTGTGTGTGTGTGTGTGCGTGTGTGTGTGTGTGTGTGTGTGTGTGCGTGTGTGTGTGTGTGTGTGTGTGTGTGTGTGTGTGTGTGTGTGTGTGTGTGTGTGTGTGTGTGTGTGCGTGTGTGTGGGTGTGTGTGTGTGCTGTGTGTGTGTGTGTGTGCGTGTCGTGCGTGTGCGTGCGTGTGTGTGTGCGTGCGTGGTGTTGTGTGTGTGTGTCGTGTGTGTGTGTCTGGTGTGTGTGTGTGCGTGCGTGTCGTGTGTGTGTGTGTGTGTGTGTGTGCGTGCGTGTCGTGTGTGTGTGTGTGTGTGTGTGTGCAGTGTGTGTCTCTGTGTGCGTGTGTGTGTGTGCAGTGTGTGTGCGTGTGTGTGTGTGTGTGTGCGTGCGTGTGTGTGTGTGTGTGTGTGTGCAGTGTGTGTGTGTGCGTGTGTCAGTGTGTGTTTGTCGTTGTTGTGTGTGTGTCTGTGTGTGTGTGTGTGTGTGTGTCTGTGTGTGTGTGTCGTGTGTGTGTGTGTGTGTGTGTGTGTGTGCGTGTGTGTGTGAGATGTGTGCTTGCTTGTTGTTGTCCTTGTTGTACTGTCCCCTGTGAGAGAGATAGTGTGTGTGTGTGTGCGTCTGTCTGTAGAGAGATAGTTGTGTTGTGTCCTTGTGGTGTGTCGACGAGTGTGTGCGTTCGCGCTGCGTATGATGTGTGTGTCGTGCGCTGTAGTGTAGTTTTGTCGTGTCTGTGAGAGGAGATAGTGTGTGTCTGTGCCTGTTGTGTTTGTGGTGTGAATGTGCGGTCGTCTGTCTGTTGTGAGAGAGATAGTAGTTGGTGTGCCTGTGTGGTGTGTAACAGAGAGTGTGCGCGTGGGGTGCCTCTGTGTGTTGTGGCGTTTAGCTTCTGGTGAGAGAGTAGTGGTGTGTCGTGTGCCTCTGTGCTGTTGTGTGTGTGTCTGTCTGTCTGTGAGAGGATAGTTTGTGTTGTGGCGGCTTGGTGTGTGTGTAGGGTGAGAAGTGTGGTTGATGTTTGTCTGTGAGAATGAGAGTGTGCTGCGTGGGTTGGTGTGAATCTGTCGGTGTGTTGTTTGTTGTAGTTGTGATGATGTGTGTTTGATGTGTTCCGGGTTTGGTTGTTGTGGGTTGTCTGGTTTTGTGAGAGAGATATGTGGAGTGTGTTGTTGTGCCTGGTGTGGTGTGTAACAGAGAGTGTTGTTCGGGTGTTTGCGGTGTTTTATTCTGCGGTTGTTGTGTAGTGCGTTTTGTCGTTAGAGAGATGCATGTTGTTGCGCTGTTGCTCTGTGTGTGTGTCAGTGTCTGCGTGTGTGCTTGTGTGTGCGTGTGTCAGTGTCTGCATGTGTGTGTGTGCGTGTGTGTGCGTGTGTGTGTGCGTGTCTGTCTGTGTCTGCGTGTGTGCATGCGTGTGTGTGCATGTGTGTGTATGTGAGAGTGTCTGTTTGTGTGTGTGTGTGTGTGTTTGTGTATGTGTGTGTCTGTGTGTCTGTGTCAGTGTGTGTGTGTGTGTGTGTGAGAGTGTCTGTTTGTGTGTGTGTTTGTGTATGTGTGTGTCTGTGTGTCTGTGTCAGTGTGTGTGTGTGTGTATGTGAGAGTGTCTGTTTGTGTGTGTNTGAAGAAGAGTGAAGAGCATCCCAACAGGAGTTTGGGGTTTGATCGCTCACAGCGTCACTCACTGGAGAAACTCTGTGTTTGTGGTGTTTTTGAGACGATGGCTTGACATTAAAGTGTCGATGACACTGAAGCTCATTTAACAGCGCAGATGAGGTGCAGCGCTGACCTTTCGTCCCGTCACATCATCCAGCATCATTTACTGAACAACATGCTTGAGTAACGCAGACGTTTGAGTGAAACAGAGAGAGCCTTCATTCTTCTGAAGGTCACGTGAGGAGGAATTCTTGGTTCCCAGCAGGAATGTCTTTATCTGTGGAGGAGCTGCAGGTCGATGGCGATGGTGATGGCGATGGTGATGGCGGGCGTCCTGGCGTCAGGATATTCTTATTACATAACAGAAGCTCAGAGTGGCTTCAGATGATGTTTATGATGGGACCCATCCCAGGGATCGCACATACTCAGAAACAACACAAAAATGTATAGTATCATGCAATGTAAGACGCTTTGGATAAAATGTAAATGTATCGAAGCTTTACAGCAGGGGTCTTCAACTACTTTTCTTTGAGGGCCAGATACCAAAAGTATAAATAGGGTGCGGGCCAGTTTTTTGTATTTCTGTTATTTATTGCATTTAGTTTTTTTGCTTTTATACAGTTTTTGTTGCTTTTACTAATAGGTAATACATTAAAACATGCACACAAATATTGCATTCAGTATTTGGCAGAGGTGGACGAAGTACACAACTTCCTTACTTGAGTGAAAGTACAGATACTACTGGTCAAATATTACTCCACTACAAGTAAAAGTTGTAAAGACAGATTCTTACTGAAGTAAAAGTACAGAAGTACGTGCTTTTAAAAGTACTCAAGTATTAAAAGTAAATTTCCTTTATGTCAGTTGTGCATTGTTTTATTGTCGTATACCTTATGCCTCTGAAGCAACCTACTGAATACACTGAGTAGCTCACAGTATCAGTTGTATTAAAGGAGTAGTTCACTTCAAAATTTGCCCCCATTGACTTTCCATAGTCATTTTTATTCCTACTATGGAAAGTCAATGGGGGCAAATTTTGCAGTGAGCAACTCCTTTAAGAGCTTTATATGTTTAGCCACATATGTTTAGTTTAGATATAATCCTGTATGATCATTTAGCCTAATTATCCTCATTAGCCCCCTAGGCCTATATGTATTTATGAGCAGTGTTCTTTTATTTTGTATATTCCCTTTACCAGTTTTAGCAGCAATTTACCAGTAGTAGTAAGGTTCTTGTAAATAGTAAAGTGTAGAAGCCATGTGTTTGTTGGATTTATTACCATTTGCTATTACCATAATTTAACTACAAACATAAACTATAGCTAAAATAAGATATAATGAAACTATGGTATTGTTTAGTTGCTGTGGTTTTACTAAAAGATTATTAATTGGAGTATGGTTTCCTATATATAGAAAATGGTAAATATGTGGATACTGTGGTTTTACTGCAAATACCATCCCTGCTGAAAAAAAACAATACATTTTTGAACTTAGAATGAGATTTTTAAATTAAATTCCTCTTTGTAGTGTGTTTTGGGTTATTTCCAATAGGATTTACTATCCCACCAATAGAATCCATCACATACAAGTAGACAACAAGTATCATGTACAATTCCCATTATAACCATTACATCCATTACATTTTCTGTTGTATTTTGGGCATTGGGTTCTATTGTTTTTATAATATACAGGAATACTTCAACTATAGTTACTTCAGTAAAAACATCATTCATTTTCCAAATCGCTTTAAATGATATAGCAGCAGATCAGAAGTTAACACGCACAGCGTAGCTCAAGGTGTGTGTGACTGCTTATTTACCGTTTAGCCGTTATGCGATCATTTTCATGACAATGTTTCTACGATCTTTGACTGATCGTAACCCACAGATGATTACACCACACTTTAACATGTGCCCTTTTTCGTCTTTTATTGTTCTATTTGCCTTTTTAGAGCGCTATCAATCGGTGTAGCAGCGCCTACGTTTACATTAGTTTAGCGGGGAAGATCCCAGAGTTGCCAGATTTTGTTAAAAAATCTGCCAAATGGCCATTCAAAGCTTGCCGGAAAACCGCGAGCTTAGAAAAACTGAAATACTTGGCAACAGTAAAAGGTCCTGGCAGATCGCAAGCCAGATAAATTGCGCACACAGGAAACCCCGCTGCATAGAAACCATTTCTACTTTTGGACCTTTTTATAAATGTAGTGGAGTAAAAAGTATGATATTTGTCTTTCAAATGTAGTAAAGTTAAAGTACAAGTACTCAGAAAAAATAATACTCAAGTAAAGTACAGATACTCAAAAAGTGTACTTAAGTACAGTACTCAGGTAAATTTACTTCGTTACTGTCCACCACTGCCTGTAACTATAACATCATGTAGTGACATTTTGTTACTTTACTGAAATAGTAAAAATAGCAATGTTGTCAACAGGCATTGAGCAGAGCTTGGCATCTAACACAGAGGAGAGAATTTCAGCAGATGTACGGATAAAGAAATCCCAGGTAACCCACCAACATGTGGTGTGTCTGCTGTCTTTGAGAGGAGAAGTGTGTGTGTTGACACTGTGTGTGTAAACAAAGTGTGTGTGTTGGGTCGACTGACACACATCTTGTGTAACTGTGTAACAGAGAGTGTGTGCGTGTGCCTCTGTGTGTGTGTGTGTGTGTGTGTGTAACAGAGAGTGTGTGCGTGTGCCTCTGTGTGTGTGTGTGTGTGTGTTGTGATTTTTATGTAGATTTGTAGAGTAATGAAGGGTTGTGTGTATCTCAGACATTCACTGGGTAATTTAGTTTCATCTTTACACAGTTTCACATGAACTGAACCTGGTTCACACTGGACTGTACTCTCCTGTGTTTGTGTTTACGTGCGTCCAGCGGACATCACATCTGATGAAATCAATCAATCAATCAATCAATCGGAGACCTTCATTCATCTCCTCCTGTTATAATATGAGATACACAACTGTTGATTATATAATAAAAACACATTTAATTGCACACACACACATGCAGGCGTCAGTCACAATCAGATCCCAAATCAGGTCTGGAGATGACAAGAGGGCCTAAAATAACACACACACACACACACAAACACACACACACACACACAAACCAAAGATGTGTACTTCAGGTCAGCACACTGATATAGTCAAATATCCAAATAGAAAACACAGACAGAACCCCCCCCCCACACACACACACACTGAGAGAGATGTTAGCAGGTCCACCTTCATTTCATTTCACAGATTTATCGCTCACACTTTGCTTAGCAGACGTCTGGGACCTTCAGTCATTATAAGTGGATTACATGTGAGCGGAGGTAGAGCGCCGCCCGTGACACGCGTGTAATCTCTCATTTACAGTCTCTGTGTATTAAAGAGAGAGAGAGCGTGTGAGCGTGTGCGTGTGTGCATCTCCACAGGTGCTTTATGATAAATGAACGGCTGTTTTTCTCTCTTCACGTGAATGAAGTGAAGCTCTCGTGCTGTCCCACATGAGGGAGCACAAACTCAGCAGAGCTTCATTTCTGACTCAACGCTAAACGTTCTGTAACTGCGCAGGTCTGCGCAGATGCTCTTTCAGCCACGCTTCATCTTCTCTGATGGATACAATGGCCGCTGAAGAATGCATACAAAGAAACGGTCAATGATTCTTGTGCTGTAAGTGAAACTCCAGAGAGTGCAGTGCATTGTGGGTTATTACAGTTACTGTAAACAAGACAAACACACAGTGAGTTGAATGTGACCTTGACTCAATAAATCAGATTTCCTGAGGCTGGATGACTTTACACTGTGGCACTTTATCATTGAGAGTGACACAATACACAAACTACAATCCTCACAATTTATCTATAGTACAGCTACACACACACGCACGCGCACACACACAAATGAACACAAACACACACAACTGAACACACACATTAATGAACACACACACACATACACGCACACAAATGAACACAAACACACACAACTGAACACACACATAAATGAACACACACAGCGAAAGAGAGAGCAAGAGAATAAGAGCGAGAGAACACTGGAGTCTATCAGTAAATGATTTTTATTCTCACGTTATAAATTGTCTTTCTGTGCAACAATAGAAACATCAGACACAATGAGTTTGTGCTCATTTAGAAACGAAGGCTTTATCTGCTCTTCACACACAACGCTCAAACATGTCATGTTCTTCTGAAGGTTACTGCTAAATGACTGTAATGACTTTCTCTCTTCTTCATTTATCTTGAGATAATCATAATAATAATAGTAATTCAGCACGGGGTCTGATACCAGCAGACCTGCCAACTGGAGTCTTTAAAACCATTGCTGAATGTGACTCTGAGTTAATGGATGGTGAGAAACCCGTTCACAGTCACGCCGGCCAGCGGGTGAAAACACTCGAGCGGTTACAGGAAGGGTTTACAGTGTCCTTCAGAGAGACCGAACTGGTTCTCACGCTGACCCGAATCACAGCGTCTGTAAACACAGCTCACATCACAGCAGGACAGACTGAGAGAAGACCATCTCACTGAGACTGAACGTGTGTGTGACCTTCTGAACGAGAGACTGAAGCTTTAATCTCAGGACATACTGTGAGAGAGGTTATGAGGCGCTACAGTACATACAGTATATGGACCCATACTGGAATAATGATATAGTGACACACAGAACTAGGGCTGTCACAATTATTGAATAATCCTCTCATCGCAAGTATTTGTCGTCATCGCAATTGTTTCAGATAACTGCAATTATTGTCTTCTCTGTTAATGTCACTCTACAGTAAATAATATTAGTTATTTACAACATTTTCACATTTCTAAAGTACATCTTTTCTTCATTAGATAAATTAGGCCCGATTCACATTTCGCGTCTTTTCTGCGCACATATTTGTTATTTTAAATGTAGATGCGCGGCAGGCGCACGCAAATGCGATGCACACATTTTTTTAGGCGCGTCGGCCTAAAGAATATGGATATAGTATAACTAGTATAAACTTTTCGGAGTGCCGCACGCGCACCGCGGGTCATTTGAAGAGAGAAAGTGGCGCGGGTGTGAATAAATTGTCTTAAATTGTCATTAAGAGTTATATTGTCAAAGCCTTAAAACAGACAATTAATCGCCACAATCGCAATTCTTTAATAGACAATAAATCGTCAGCCATATGTCAATATCAGTGAATATTTAATAGAACCATTTTCTCATCCCCACTCACTGTTATGACTCTTATTTCTCATAGACATCAATGAGATTACTTTTATCTTAAAGTCTCATGTGCGTCTCAGATGTTTCTCTTGAGAAAGAGAGTCAGAAATGTGTCTGTCATGAGAGTTTGAGAAGTGATGTCAACAAGGTGTCCAACTGAGCTCAGATTTACAATCAAAAGTCAATATTCTTGAAGATCTCAAAATCAACTCAAATCCAGATGATTTGACATTCATTTACACCTCCAGACACTCTCACTTGATTCTCTTTTCATTTCTCCTGAGAGAAACATGTGAGACTCTGTAGAATGTGCTGAGCTGTAAAAGAGAAATGCGCTCTACTGTCACGAATAGAAATCCTCATCCATCGAACAGAAAAGCGTTAGTTTGTTAAACTTCTTCTCACCAGAGACGATGACTCTGGCGGTCCGGCTGATGACGGCCCCCACGCCCTCCAGCGTGGCCAGACACTGGTACGATCCCTCATCCGGCCGGTGGTGCCGCGAGTGAACGACGTTCTGCACCAGTAAAGATCCGTTCGACAGCTGTTGTCTCCTGTCGTCCACCACAGCGCTCAGGAGAACTCCGTCCTTCTTCCAGGAGATGAGCGGGACGCCCTGATCCGAGCGCGCCTCACAGTCCAGCTGCAGGACGCCTCCTCGAACCGTCACCACGTCCTGAGGCTCTAACACCAAACGCAGCTCGATGAAAGCGCGCGGAGGATCCGAGCCTGCGGGCGAGAGAGAGAGAGAGAGATGAGGTAATCATTGATTGACTTGAGGTCGTGAACATGGTTCAGAGAAGATCTGCTCGACAAACATCAAGATCCAGATGAAGATTCTCACTCATCTGAGTAAAGCCCATTAAACACAGTGAGATGTTTCTGTCACTGTAGATTCTTTCATTTTTCCCCTGCTTTATTTCTCTTTCGTCATACACGTCTCATGTAGTTTTCATACATATTCATGGTACAGCACGGATGAACGTCTCAGTGTAACTGAACTGCTGTCTCAGCACAAAGAGCAACGCTCCACACAGCGACGCTCATTCACATGTTAATTCATAGCTGCTGAGAAAAAAACTGAATCCACAATGAACCTGCGATCATACCAAACGCACCTGTCACTTCCCACAGTTACCCACAATGCATTGTGTCCTTATGAATGTGTTCTGATGAACACAACACTCTTTCTCGTGCCGACACACGTCAGTATAATGAGCACATCCAGGCTGTGTTTTATCCATCTTATCTAATCTAATTAAAATACATCATCCCACACAATATGGAGGAGGAAATCAATGTATTAAATTCTTCTATTAGCCTAATAATTCTTTCTTCATTAGTGAAGTAATTTTCCATTTAAAAGCACAGTAGCCTATATCATTTCTAATAAATCCACACTGCGTGTACCTCAGCATCAGACATTAGATATTGAAATAAAATAACCAATGACTTCAACACAATATAAGCAGATATTTATTGACAGAAGAATAAACATTGAATTAACTTCAGGCAAACAATATTCTTGTCTTACCACAGAAGTATATTTCTTGATATAACAATCAAAAGCCCTGTTTCAGTCCTTACATCATGGTCTGTTGATTTAGATGTGTCGAATCAATCGAAAATCACGAAAGTATAAGTTTACTCTCAAAACTGTACGTTTTTAAATAAGAAATTAAAATAAATAAGCCGCTAAACTAATGTGTTATTCTGGGTTCACACCAAACGCGAACAATCGTTATTACTCGCGGGAAAAGTCCGTTATTTTCGCCTGAGTGACGCGATCTGAAAAATATTTTCAACCTTCGCGGAAGACGAGATTGACGCGTGTTCGCGCGTATACGCGTCTTTGCATTGACTCTGTATGTAATTTACTTGTGAACGTGAGGTAAAACCAAATGACCGTTAATGTTTAAATGACGGGAGTGCGCGGCAGAGCGGAGAATGCACGTGCTCGAGCGCACACACACATACAGTAACAGACAACCGCATAAAAGAAATACACATGGATTTATGATAAATAGATAAATGGATTTATGAATGTATTTTCTTTTACCATGCAGCCTAGTTTAATATTCTCAGCTCTGGATTTTGGATTTATAATATTCATCTGGTAATTATAACACGTTTTACTTCATTTATTTAATTCCTATTGCACATGGCATACGTCTACCAGTCAGGGCAAATTGTACCATTAAAGAACGTCATATATTCTTGACTATTCAAAACTTGACTACATACAGTAAAAAGAATGAATCCTGTAAACATGAAACCAGTAACCAGGAGACAGCGCAGCAAACACCTTCTCTAAAGAAATAGCCTACAAACACATGGATNGACAGCGCAGCAAACACCTTCTCTAAAGAAATAGCCTACAAACACATGGATGTGTTTCTATTTCACTATTTCACAAAACATGCTTGCAAAAAATAACTTAATATTTTTTTTTTAAACACACTGTAACATTCTGCTAAAAATAACCAAAAATAACCATCAGGGAACGTTACTTTCTGTTTTTTTCTGGTTGCAAAACATAAATAATAATATTTACTTATAACAACTTATAGGTTGTTGTTAAAACATAGGTCATAGGTCAAAGAGCATACGGGTCACATGACCATAAAACATGGCGGACGCAGTATGTCCCAAATGTATTCATACTACACCCACTCATACTATATAGAACGTAGTGTTTTGACGGCTGATAGGTAGATACTAATTCACATTCAGTGCGTACTGTCACAGTATGCCATCTGAAACCGCTCCCTATCTCCTACATAGTGCACTATATCGTGTTTCCGCCATTTTGTAGTGGTGTCCGAAACCTGAGTGAACTACTTCAATCCCTACATTCGTTCACTCTTTTTTACCCACAACGCACTCTGATTTTGAGTGTACATTCGCTCACTCACTATTTCCCATGATACAACATGCGATGACCGCTTGATTAGAATCAGCTGGATGAGAGTGACTGTTAATGCCACGAATGCAGGTTTATACACTTGTGTTTGTTCTTGTTGACAGTTACGTTCGTGTTTTTGAGAACGAACAGATTAAATGAATGTTATAGACAGTGGTGCTTTATTTTAAATATATTAAATCATTATATTAAACGTTAAAGTAAATAAACCTGGCAAACGGTTGTTTCGTTCTCTTTATTAAAAACTAACACAAAAACGTGACAAATAAGCTGAAAATGAACTTTACTATTTTATTAAGCAATCCATGAAGCCACAAGATGTGCGTCAGATGTCCGCGACAGAGCTGTCAGACGCAGGTTATATTACGGCAGTGTCTGAAATCCTTCACTCATTTTCATTCACTTCTTCCCCATAAAGTGGACTCAAATGTCATTGGCTATATAGGGAATAGTGAAGGAGTGAACGAGGGAGCGGTTTCAGACACAGCAAAGAACAGCCCCGGCTATCCCGAGATTCATTGCGCGCCTGTAGCGGCTGCATGTTGTTAAATATAAATTTAAAGCTTCAGTTACATAAAAGTATATAATCTGCAGAAAACTGTCCCTGTCTGTGTTTTTATATTATTATATGTGATGTTGTTCTTTAATATTATTAATGCATTATTGTGTAAGCTTGGTTAATTTATATACTCTTGGGCTGTTTAATCGACATAATATTCTCTCAAATAAAAGAAACATTTTTTCGGATCTGTGTCTGTTTAAAGTCAGAAAGGTCTCTGCTGTGTCCCGCTGCATGTAGCAGGTGTCCTAACTTGGAAATGCTGCATAAGGCTAGGCCGTCTCATTTCAGTTCGCTTTGTGGACTTCGGGGGCTGCGTGCTTTGAAGACCGAGACCTCATTTTTAAGTCCGCGGCCTTAGAAGGGTGCAGCCTTCGAATTGGGACCCAGCTGTAGTTCAAGGATACGCCACTGGTCATATTCAACATATTACAAACGACTCAATCTCGTAGTGATTTTAGATCGAGCAGTTCTTCCCATTGATCCCAGAGCTGTAGTTGACGGAAGAGCTGTGCAGAAAACACAGAATCAAAGCCTTTGCGGTTTCAGAATCAGAATCAAAAATAAAGCACAATATAAAATCTACACCACAGGCCATCCGAGAGAAATATCTGAGGTCTGTTTAAATCCTTCTCTTACAATCTACAGACTGAAGAACAGAACATCCAGAACGTCTCATCTAGAGAAATCCTGTTATTGTTATTGACGGATTTCATCAGCGCCTGAAGACACAAACACACTGAAAGCCAGTATATTTCAACATATACCAGAGAATTGATGACATCACACATAATAAATTGTCATAAAAATCCTGAGGCA
>NW_026634908.1:66386-95132 GCF_024868665.1 Triplophysa rosa
TGTGTGTGTGTGTGTGTGGGTGCGTGTGTGTGTGTGTGTGTGCCTGTGTGTGTGTGTGTGTGTGCGCGTGTGTGTGTGCGTGTTCATGTTTTATATCCCGGTGGGGACCTAAACCTAAATACACACCAACACATGGGGACTCGTGTCACTGTGGGGACCAAAATTGTGGTCCTCATGGGCACAAAAGCTTATAAATTGTACAGAACAATATTTTTTATAAATCTAAAAATGCAAAAAGTGTTCTATGATCTCCACGGAGATAATAAACCAGACATGTGTGTGTGTGTGCGTGCGTGCGTGCGTGCGTGTGTGTGTGTGAAGGGTAAACCCTACGGTATGGAGACAAAATGTCCCCACAAAGATGGCAATATCCAAAACCCTTGTCCTTGTGGGGACATTTTTTGGTCCCCATGAGGAAACAAGCTTATAAATCATACAGAATGAACTTTTGTGAAAATGTAAAAGAGCAGACAGTTGTGTGTGATTGTTAGGGGTAGGGGGAGGGAATATGAGATACAGTTTGTACAGTATAAACACCATTGTGTCTATGGAATGTCCCCATAAAACATGGAAACCCAACATGTGTGTGTGTGTGTGTGTGTGTGTGTCCTGAAGCTGTGATTTTCTGACGTTTCTTTCCCTCCTCATCGTGTCACTGACTTTGGCTCATGTTCAGAGTCTGGTCTGTATTTGGTGAAGTCTTTCAGGAAACTGAAGTGAGTCAGAAGCTGTGATGACACTGGCAGGTGGCCACAGAGATCCTGGCACGAGTGGAAGCGTTAAGACCCCAGTGAGGAGACCGCCTGACACCTCTTCATTCTGTCAACACACCACACAGCTAAAGCACAACTACAGCGTGAACCCGTGCGAGTGGAATCCCTGCGGAGGAAACACTGACTGCTGTGTGTGTGTGTGTGTGTGTGTGTGTGTGTGTGTGTGTGTGTTCACTCACACAGTACAGGTGTGGCCATCAGGCTAAACACTGTGGAGGATAAAAGGGTTTCAGCTGCGTTTGACATGATGATGAAGTGCAGGGACGGTCACATGACGAGTGAGAGTTGAGTGGGGTTACACCGCTAACGGATCTCACGGGACCACCGCAGATGTCACAGTCTGGGGGCTCTATTTTAACGATCTCAGCGCATGGTCTAAAGCGCACGGCGCAGGTGCACTCAGGGCGTGTCCGAATCCACTTCTGCTAGTGTAACGACGGGAAAACGGTCGGCGCGCGCATGGTCTAAACGGGTTGTCCCGATTCTCTTGATGAGTAATGGGTGTTTTTTGGGCGTAACGTGCAGTTAACCAATCAGAGTCGCGTCTCCCCTTCCCTTTAAGAGCCAGTTGCACTCGCGCCATGGCGGATTCGCTATTTACATGGCGGAGTTTGTTGGCAGAAAAGCTGAACGCTTCTCAAGCGAGGAATCTACGGGACAAGCAGGAATCCACCAGAGCTTCCAGAGGTGACATGTAGGCAATTTGATATTTATGTACACAATAATAATCTTTTACATTTTCATCTTTTATTGTTTCATATTTAAAAATGTTTGTGTGCTGCTGCGCTTCCTCTGTGTAATAAGCAAAGTCAACACGCGTTGTGGACCTTTAAATAACCAAAAAATACTGCGCCATTGACTTTAGACCAGATCACACTCACACACACACGCACGCACGCACGCGCACACACACACAGTGCACATACACACAGTGCACATACACACAGTGCACACACACACACACACACACACACACAGTACACGCACCCACACACACACGCACACACATACAGTGCACACACACACAGTGCACGCACGCACGTACACACACATCTCTTAATACATCCACAGCATACACTCGTATACACGACAGATATAATAATAGACAAACTCATTGTGCCTCACGAGGTTGTGTTTATTTAACCTCACGATCTACCACTGAAGAACTCTATGATCATCATAACAGTCTGTAACAAGATAACAAGCTCTTTTAAATAGTGTTGTATACATACACTCCCAGTACTTACTCACTTATGTGTTCATATTTTTTCCACATTCTTGAATAATAATGAACTCATCAAAATGATGAAATAAAACAAAGGTAACTATGGGAATTATGTTGTAACTAAAAAATCTATTAAAACGTGTTTTATTTGATCATCTTCTGTGTAGTCGCCTTCTTGTCATTTTCTTAAGTAGCTTCTCGAGGTCTGAGATGCTTTTTAAACAATATTAAAGGAGTTCCCATCTGTTCTGCGCTCTTATTGGCTGCCCTTTCTTCATCTTTCAGTCCATTTCACAAACATTTTTCATTAAATAAAATGTTAATTATGGCATGAAAAACGTGTATGTTTCCAAAAAGGTAATTTTGTTTACAAAACTAATTGCAGACATTTAAACATACCCTTTCATATCAAACGTTTTCTAAAATAATGCGAAACAGTTCTCCATCTCTCAAAATCGATCATTTAATAAGGTTCAACAGTTAATGTTGTTTTCATGAACTTTCATTGTGTGCTAAAGAGATGGTACGGTGCGTCAGCGAGTCGGGAGACGACGGTGAGGGTTTTTAAATCAAGTGTAACTGAATGAACTCTTCAGATCCAGGAGGGAATGATAAGACTTAATGAAACGTCAGGTGGCTGTCGCCGTTACCGCCGCTCCAATAATCCATCTCAATAGCTCAGCATGAAGGTTCTGGAAATTAGCATGTGTCCTTATCAAAGACACCCAGTCGTCTCAAGGCAACATCACCCCCCCCCACCCTCTCTCTTTATGACTCCACGTCTACACGACATGATTTATATCCGTCTTCAGAAAACAAACCGCACCAAATTACTAACTTGACTGGTACATATTAATTACTTCAGTGACACGACTGAAACAAATCCTCACCGCCGCCCGGAGCGCTCCAACCGTCCACATCACATCCTTACAGAAATCACATAACACTAAACACGTGAGCACAAAAGAAAGAATAAAACACACATCGCATCTCTTTAACATCTCAGCAGGTATTCTCATTCACATCCATTTGTGCTTAACTGTGAGAAAAAGAGACAGAAATTCATTTTTACTGAAATGAAACACAATCTCAAGAGCGACGAAAGAGCATCCTGTGAGCAATAACATTTTTTAAACGTTGTGCTTAATTCTATGAGGAAATACCCACAATCATGAGGAGATCCACCACTTCAGAGAAGTCACTGTAACCATGGCAACAGAGACGGCTTCACTGCCCTCTCTACACTACACTCTCGCACATACTGTGTACACTTTGCCATAAACTTTCAATATTTTGTAAACTTGTATAATATTAAAAAACATTGTAAACTTGTACACTTTTAATGAATTAGTTAATATAAAGTAAACTAAACCCAAAATATACACTACATGTGAAATTTAGAAACAAATGTGAAGAACTGAATTATATACAATAATGTGGTATATTTGATTTGACATGTGATTGTTGAATAAATGTGTCGTGGGAGTGACAGAGAGTCGAGCATCAGACGGTTTGAACCCTCATTATCATCAGACTCCTGAAGTCATTATCAGACACCTCATGAGTCTGACTGACAGACTGACATCAGATCAGAGAGGGACGCTCCCATGACACCAAACGTCATGACAGGTCATCGTCTCGCTGACAGAAGCGTCATGACATCAGTGCTCACATGACTATACTGCATACCGCGGTATATTCCCAACAACACAGTGTTCATGCACATCACTGCAGTACTTGACACACACACAAACACATGATGTGAAAACAAGAAGGCAATCAACACGAGAGCCGTGTGAACGTCTAGATCTTGCTTTCCAGTTAAAAACAACACCCACTCGCTTCTCAAAAACTGTGGTAAAATATGAAGCGGTTTACAGAGAATATATCTCAAATGAAAATCATTTTTCCTACCCCAGTGGATTATTGTCTAAAACGGTTTGCTAAAGTTAATATTCAAAACAAGAAAAATGCTTTGGCAAGACGAATAAAACCATCAGATGATATCAACTCAAGTTTCAAGTTCTTTATTGATAATGAAATTCTTACTTTGTTGCTCCTCACAAGAAAGACAAATTACAGTATATTTCATATTTCAACTAGGAAAGGACAATAAAACAATAAATACAAAGAGCAAATAAAAGATCTGTGTAATGAATAAAAAAAGAGAAAAGAGAAGCTGACAGAATAGACAATGACATAGAGTGAGTCATGAGCAGTAAAGTGAGAAGTGTGTTCTTCAAGATTCTCCTCCAAGAAACAAGGACCCAGAACATTCAATTCATCAATCCATATGACAAATCTAGATGTCCAGTCCGTCACAGACACACACACACACACACACACACACACACACACACACACACACACACACACACACACACACACACACACACACACACACACACACACACACACACACACACACACACACACACACACACACACTGCAGTAATGTGTACAAACAACAACAATTCAATTCAATTCAATTTTATTTATATAGCGCTTTTCACAATGTGCATTGTTCCAAAGCAGCTTTACAGGAGCAAATAAGAAAAACACAGAAAGGTAAAACACAGCACAGTGCATGGTGTTTATAGACCAAGCAAGATCATTATAATAAATAATATCTAATAAATAAATGAATAAATAAATGCAGTCTCCCGGTGAGCAAGCCAACACTGCACTGCTCTTCTCTGCAACAACACAACCAGACGAGGTTCTCCTGCGCTGACCGCCGGTGTGTGGAGAGAAACAATCAGTTGAGCTAATGAAGCTCCGATCAATAAGACTGAATGTCATTGAGTCAGAGACAAATCCTCTGCTGACACAGATCAGAAGATCTATCCAAACACACACTGACACCAGCACCACCAACACCTTCATACATGATTAAACATCTACAACATCTCATCTGTGTGTGTGGACAAACCACTCACAACGCGTGATCACCGAGGAACCTTCTCAAAGGTCTCGTCTGATATCCAATGAAACACAGAATCAATAACACAGGCCATTGTGTCATCTCTGCACACGTTCAGCCCACCACATCGTCTAACTGTGAAAGGAAGCTCACACCAAACGCCAAGTATTGCGTTCCTCGCTCTTTGTTACTCGCGCGAATAGTGACACAAAAACCATGCCATAGGGAGTGTTCACGCGTCTTTGCATTGACTTTGTGTGTCATTTACTCGTGCAAATCACTTAATTCACCTTTGGCAAAATAAATCTTAGAAATGTTATAAACGTTGCCTTAGCAATACACTGAAGCAAGTTTAAGCTGAAACACTAAAAATATGATGTGAAAATAAACTAAAACTGAACTAAAACAAAATCAGAAATAAAAACAAAACAAGACTACATAGCAATATTAAAAAGAAATCAATAAACAGAAACATAAAGTAAAATGAAATCTAAAGTAAAATGAAAAGTGTGAATCTTGACCAGTGCCGTTTAAAACGTAATTCTACATTATATTATATCTACAAACAATTAAAGCAAGTTTACATGTTCATCTTGGCTTAAAGCTGATAGGAAATGTGTTTCTAGGGTTGGGAATCATTTAAATTTTATCGATTCCGATTCCAATTCTGATTCTGCTTATCGATTTCGATTCTTATCGATTCCCAGTTTCGATTCCACAGTTGAAGTAAAACATTTAGATATCAACCTGTATGGTCATTTAGCTGCTTATTGACTTGTTTGCAATATATATATATATATTTTATGAGCACTGTTTTGTGTATATTTACACAAAGAAACACCTTTTCTGATTTATTACAATTTGTATTATCATAGTTGAACTACATCATGGTTAAACTGCAGTTACTATAATGCAACTATGGTTAATTTGTGATTCCTGTGCTTTAATGCAAATTCTATAGCTAAACTATGCTTACTATAGTAAAAAATATAGATAATTTCCATAAGGGCTTTTATTGAGATATCAGTAGATCATGCAAAGCATGTACTTTTCTGAAAATATGCACACAGGAATTGATAAGAGGAATTCAAATTTTAATCTCAAGTATCCGATTCCTATTCCTTTCGATTCCGATCCGATTCCTAGCCTTTCGATTCCGATTCCAAATTGGAATTGATTTTCGATTCCCAACCTTATTCCTCACTAAAGCTTTGTATTAGTTACAAATGAGCTAATAAAAGATTTCAAATCGATATTTGGTGTCCAATGATTTACTGACGTGACGCGCCAGATGAGATAACAGATGTACCACACACACAGAAGTGAAGAAGCATGAATATTACACATGCATCTGTTGATGTGAATGCACGGATGTGACGCTCATAAATCTTTCTTGAATGACACATCAGAGGACGACAGACTCATTTCTCCAGCCATCTTCTACACCGCACCTGTTCTCAAACCCCTGTCAGCCTTCTTGCTATGCCACATTGAGTTTTCAATTTCGCCCTCTTTCCAGCCAGAAGAGCTCCGATCTGATCAGACGAGAGCACAGAACACACGGCTGTGGTATTCAGATCATGCGTGCGCTTGCAGTCGACTCTCACATAACCTGACTGAAGTTAAACTGCTCCACTGTACAACATCGTCATGTCCTCATCCTGACTGATCAAAAAGCTGAAGCTCCTGTGAAGAGCTCGTGTAGTGTCTGTGATCTTCATGTGGAAAACTGATGACCTCATCAACACCATCTACAGACATCAAAACCGTGAGCTTATGAACATACGACAAGCCAATCAGAACACATGTATACACTGAAACCACAGTCAGATAACTGGATGAGCTTTCATAAGTCATTTCAAATAAAACAAAATGTTTGTTTAATAGAACTCATTTTGTAGTATATACGTAATCATATTATACAGACATCGTGCCATCAAGTGACTGTGCGGAGTTTGACGGACGAGCATGCCTGTTACGCTCGCGCCTTTGCACATGAGCGCTGCGTTTTTAAGACGCCGTGTCAAGTAAAAAAAAATGCAACTTCTACATGCAGCGCTGCAAATCAATGTCAGTTCCAAAAGCAGTGAACCAATCAGAAGAATTTGGAGGCGGGGCAAGCGTTGCGAGCTTCTGTTTACAGTAGAAAGTTGTTTTATTTGACGGCAACATGGCGGAGGATGCTGAGCGCTGCGTCTCGCGTTTTTAGACGCAGAAACTCGTTCTGTCTGAATGGCCCCTTAGTCTCTACACGCGGCTTGTTCTAATGGGATTGTCAAAATTTAAAATCATAATGGGTTCTAATACGTTCTATTGTCTCTAGACACGGTGTCAGCCTCAGACGTCACACCCACGGACCGTTGGCCAGACGTCTGATGCATACGGCACACTTTTCTGAAAACACTTCAGCACCTTCCAAGTCGTCATCTGATTGGTTGAATTTCACAGGATTTCCGGGAGACGTGCGTGTCACGTTCTTTACGGTCCATCTGGAAACAACACAAAGCCGTCTGTTCTAAGAAGTAAGCTGTCGTGTTTAAAGGGCTGCTATAAGATTCCTCCCGATCGACTGAACGCTTCATTCTTAAAAGTGTGCGAGGTTCACAGCATAAACTTATAATCATTTTGTTGCTGTTAACTTCTGACACGTTGGTGAATGTACACAAGTCTGTTACTGCGGAGACATTTCCACGCCACTAAACATGACGCGGCACAAAACCAAACGTGATTGGTTGCTGTACCTGTCAGTCATATGGCCTCGTGGGCGGGCCTTGGCCAAAGAAAGTGGCGATAAGTTCCTGAAGGTCTGGCTGTGGAGTAAACATGACGTCTAGAAGCTCAGACCTGTAAATCAATTCTAAGACCAAATCAAACAATTCTCAATTCCCTGATATTAGCAGGTTTCAGGATTTGAGGAGCAGAAAGAGAAAAGCCGGTAAGGATTACAGACGGATATAATGCCAGTGGAGACTCAACATCAGTTCAGATACATCCAGCATCCGTGCCGGTGAATTCTAAAGATCCCTCATGCCCTTAAGCCTTTTCTTCCTCAACATGAAGATGCGTGTGGAATATCCACCTGTCCACACATCTCTCCATTCACTGCTGCCCCCCCTCCAAAAACACCCAAAGCTTATTTCACTCTGAAAACCTTTCGTTCAACATCACAGTGTTCACAACCAGTGTTGGGTGTAATTAGTTACTTTCATTTAATTACTTTTCCCTTGAAAGAGTAAAGTAAGGGATTACTTTGCGTTTTCCCTGTAATTTAATTACAGTTACTTCTGATGTAATTAAACTAAATACTGTGTGTAATATATGTGTGTGCAATAGTGGAATTGACATCAACATTCAAAGTCTAACTTTAAAGAGCAGGTTTCATGAATCTCATCAAATTACCGGCAGTTCAGTGTGTAAAGTAGCTTTCCTTCAATTTTGACGATCTGCAGAGTTGTTATTCCAAAAAGTCCATGATAAATTAAGATATTGGCTTCCAAAGTAAGGAGTCGACTCCGAACCGCCCAAACACATCGTTAGGCTTTCGAATCTTTTGAGTGTAACATCGATACGTCACAGTGTAATGCATCAGCACAATCCCACCTTTCCGCGAAACAGGAACACTCTGACCTGCCCACTAGCACTTCAGGTAGTGTTGCGTATACAACATGTCGAGGGGACGCTGTGTTTTGTGCTGTGAACGCAAATGTACTTTGTTTTCGCTGCCAAAGGATGACGATGTGAAGGATCAGTGGTTACATTTTTTTCCCACGATACCACTGCAGTACAATTCCAACCTTGTGTAATGTGCTCGTCATTTTACCGACGACTGCTTCTCAAATTTTGGCGAGTTCAACGCGGGATTTGCCAGCCGCTAGACCCTTAAAGATAAGTCAATACCAACTTTATTTGGACTAACAAGCGTCTCAGAACCACAGGCTGTAAGTATGATAAATACGTTATGTGTACATGTTAAATTGAGTGCTTACAATATACGTTAAAGTAATTGTGCTAATCCGTGTTGTATATTTAGTACAGCTGTAGGTTTCCAGGTAAACAACGTATATGTTAAGAGTGTTACAGTTTTAATAATCCAACTCTTACCTAATAATGTAGACTGTTGTCGTTCTACATGTCGTAGTATTGTACGAACTGTATCCCTTTATCGTTTAGTCACGGTAGCACTTTGCTAACGTGTCTCACATTATGGTTTTGTCAAGTGTGCCAAGTTTAGCTGTGGTCACGATCCCCTTCAAACAAAACGGTTTGCTTGTCATTATTTTAAAAACGGACTGCAGCACTATATCATTTTATTATGTAAAGGTGTGTGCATTATCTTTGGAAGCTCTCGCTAACTTGCTCAGTTACTCCTGTCTGTATAATCAAAGTAATGATCAACTTTTGGATAGAGCCGTTGTTGTTCTCCCACAGCTATGACGAATAAAGATCAACAGAAAACAATAGTCTGAATGGTGTATGAAGATAAGTTTATGAAGATAAAAACTTGTGATATGGTAATACGGATGCCATTTTTACACACAGCGTCTTTGTTTACAAAAACCTTCCTGAGATAAGAACTGTGGTAATGGGCGTTTCGTTTCTGACACGCAGTGTATGAAGAAAGACCAATCACAACTGATTGGGCCAGTTGGCCAATCGGAGCACACTGGACTCGCGGTAGGGAGGAGCTTAGAGAAGCGGAACATTTGAACAGCTTCGGAGGAATCGTTTAGGGATCTTTGAGAAATGGATAGATACTAAATGCTTATTTTAGGAAAATAGCACCTTTTTTTTTAACTTTGATGCATTTGAACATGTTGTTGGGGACTCTAATACAACATTAGGACACTTACAAAAACCTTGAAACCTGCTCTTTAAAATCCGTGCTTTAATGTTTAATTCTCACATTTGTAATACTTTTGTCAGTTAATAATTCTACTTTATGTAGTTTTATAAGATTTATTTGAATGAATTAAGAGTCGTTTCATGTCTATCCTTGAATCACTGAACTAATCAAGGTTGATGTAGGATATAGAAAGTAATTAGTAATCAGTAATGAAACACTTTTCAGAGAGAGTAGTTTGTACAGTAATCTAACTACACTATTGAATGTGTCATTAGTAACTTGTAATGAATTACTTTCCAGAGTAACTCGCTCAACACTGTTCACAACACGCACATGTGTCTGATTCAGAGGTCAGGTGTATAGAGTAAGAGTGTGAGATGATTCTGAGGGTGATGAAGGTCAAGAGGGCCGCTGACCTCTGCTCTCCTCGCTTTCATTTCCTCCGTTTGTTTTTTGAGGGGCTCACTGTTGCAGGGCCTCTGACTGATGACACACAATGAGCCCCATTCACCCTCTGTCCCCCATCTGACGCCCGCCTCTAAACCCTACAGAGGGCCAATCTGTCGGCTCTATTGTCACGGGCTTCTGGCAGCAGTTGGAGAGTCTGGGCCGCCTGCGGTTGCCAGCAGGATTGGTCACAGGTCAAAGCGCGTCCGACTCGACAATTATCCTCCCCTGAGGAGACGCACACATTACAGACCAATCGCCCGTGAGCGCCAGAATCCCCCCGATCACAGCTGTCACGCACCCTCTTAATGCTCAGCATGCAAACAAACAAATAAGCTTTAATGAGTTTGTTTCTGGTGTGTCCGATCATTGCAGCCGGATGTGACAACACATGAACACCTCACTGCACCGTCACAACGTTCAACAATAAAACACTATAATAATATCACAACCACTCATTAGCATAATCACAGGAAGTGATGTCATCCAGCCCATGCTGTCAGAACCGTTCGACTGCGATGACCTTTGACCTTCAGTGACAAAAGAGCTTCAATATTCATGCTGACTGTGAGATGTGTTTGCACAGCGGCATGAGGCTGAGAGTCTCCACATGATGCGTGCGATCTCATTTCTGATGAGAGCCTCTTCACATCTCATTGTGTGTGTTTGTGTGCACAGATTAATGACTGAATGTGTGTGTGTGTGTGTGTGTGTGTGTGTGTGTGTGTGCGTGCGTGCGTGTTTGACTGACAGTCACTATTGAATGTGTAATTTATGCGTGTTGAGCACATTGTACATAAATTATAAACACACAATAGAAGCACACACCTACAAAAACACACACATGCATGCACACAGACATATATAATATAACATAATATAATATACAGTATGTAGTTATATGGACCATTCTACAGAATTGGTGCAAAATAAGAGTTGGAAATGTTTTAATGTTGAAAATTAATCATGTATAATAATAATAATAATAATAATATCAAAGGGACACATTTCTAGTAATCAAGCGGTCAATTTTCATATTGTAATTTCAGAATGTTTTGGAAAATTCTTCCTCTTCCCACATTTTGTCACTACCGAAACACAATAATATATCATTAAATAAGAAGGATTATGTTTACATATTAAGATTTTGTTTAAATCTACTTTTTAAATATATTTTTGCTATTTAAAAAACATGTTTTCACACGTAAATCAATAACATTTACAATTGTAACAATATTTCAAGTGTAATTTATGAGATTTGTTGTATTTTTAATCCAATCTTTCTTTGAAAAAGGCTTAAAACTGATCATGCCGATTTCAAAGTTAAGGATTCATTAGTTTATATACGTATACATTGAACCAAACACTATCATAACATCTTAATTATTTAATATACTTTATTTTGACAAAACATGCCATGTTTCGGTGGTGACGCACACATTTTTAGTAGTGATGGTAATGTTTTGGTAGTGACCACAATATTCCATTGCACGGCTGAATCAGACTTTCAACATTTTATGTTAATACAAATAACAAACTATGTTGCACATACGCAGCCAGCACATATAGCAGACACGCATCTGACAGTAATATCTAATAGAAAAACTACAGCTCACATACTATATCACTACTAAAACATACTAAAATACTAATGATTTGCAGAACTGTACGGACTTTTGTTTATTTCCCCAAATAAAGGATTAGGTGTTCCTTTTTCTCACTACCCAAACTATTTTTCTCACTACCCAAACTATTTTTCTCACTACCCAAACTATTTTTCTCACTACCCAAACTATTTTTCTCACTACCCAAACAATGATACCCAGTGACACGTTTCGTTCGTGACTGTTTTGGCAGTGACAATTTTTGAATACTTTTGAGACTAGCTCAAAGATGCTAATCAGCACATGGTTCTGAACAAATGTACACACATAAAAACTTAATTTTATGGAATAACGCCCAAAAAAGTTTGCTTAATTGCAGAACAAAGCTGTTTGGTAGTGACGTTCCTCAAAGTTACACAAAGATTTTCAGATTTTGAACACATTAACTTCAAAACGATAAGAGAGAGGGACACAGTAATGATTCTTGATCAAAACTGTAGGGGTGTGGCTAAAATCAGTCTCAGCCAATGGACTAAAACATACACTGTTTCGGTTGTGACATGAAAATCCAGGACACAATTTTTACATAAAGTTGAATCATTTAAAAATAAAACATAAAATAAACATTTTGTTGAACTGCACTTTAAAAAAAAATCTAAAATATATTTTTAGAAACAACAATGGAAAAAAATGCAACTATTTCTATTATAATTTTCATAAGTTAAAGTTTAGGGGTTTGGGTTCGGGACACCCATCTCCCAATTGAAAGTACCCAATAAATGATCATTTTACGTATATTAAGCTTACTGATATTTTAGATATTATTGTGGGTTTCGATAGATGATAGAAGGATCGAAGTAAACAACTAAGATTTGAATACTTGAATGTTTTTTAAATGTGTCTTTTTATGTGGGACAGCGGTTTGCAGGAATTTTGTAGAATGGCCCATATAATAACTACATTAACTGATCATTATAATTCCATTATGTAACACATTTCAGTATAGTGTGTAACAAAAGCATTGACCAATCAGCATCGAGTATTACAAGCATCGGTTTCATAAAGTGACTGCCATAGGTGTGTCATCTGTCTGACTACAGAGAATTCACATCTCCTGTAAAAAACCTCTTCAGAGAGTCCAACGGATCAATAAACCTCAATATCATCCGATCTATTGCGATTCAACAGCAACAATATGAGCTCAATCTGACGTCACAGAAGACAGTCACGTCATTTAACAGCCCAGAATAATACTGACCACATCATAATTATTGAACTATTATAAAGAGACTCAACCCAACACCATGCCTTTACACTGGCACAAATGCCAGACCTCATCTAACCCCAATTATTCCAAACACAGCAGAAGAGACGAGAGGTTAAGAGAAGCTTCTCTCAATATTCTTACAGAGAAACACGTCTGTGATGATGATGATTCTCCAACCACTTCATCGCCAACATCTCAAATAAAGCCCCAAACGTTCACATGTGTTTCATGTGTTTGTGTGCACTCATGACATGACCTGTGGTTCTCTGCTGTTATTACACATTTCAATCACTTTTCTCTACACTCAACCTGAACCCAAAGCATTCTGGGATTGTCTTCAAGTCACATGTAATGAAGTATATTGAACTGATGAACGGGTTTATACTGTACTGCTGACACGCTTCAAGAAAGCATGCAAGATTTCAAGACCAACGTCAGAATGCTTTTAAATAAGCATGTCAAGAAAAATAGAAAGAGTGAAGCGTCAATTTATAAAGGATGAGGTTCTTGAAATCTTCCATCTTTTCTTCATTAGTTTTTACGTGACAGCAAAGCACCATCGCAGCTAAAAAAAAGAAAATCTCCTTTTGTGTTTCACAGAAGACAGAAGCTCGTGAGTTGCATGAATTATGGGAATTTACAGTCTATAAAACAATTCTTTGTTCACGCACACGATTCACAAATGAAACCCGCACATGATAAGCGCACACACACAAACACACACGCGCACACTTTTCATCAGTGTGTGATTCATCTCATTTATCTCTCACACAGCCGCTGTCATTATTCTGAGCTGTCAGAAAGATTTTTGAAGTTAAAGTTACTCGTATGTAGGGCTGCAACTAACGATTATTTTAATTGTCGCCTAATCTAACGATTATTATTTTTTATTAATCTAATAAAGTTTTTTGGATTACTTTATTAATCCTTTGGCAAACTTTGCAAATAAACAATAATTTCTAGTATTTTCTTACATTATAAAGCAAATCATACTTTTTACTCCACTACATCTTATAAATAAATATTGTTGTTTTAACATTTTAATCCGTGTTTACATTAAAATCACCATCTTCTTTTAATTAAGCAGTTTTAATTTTAAATCTAAAGGTTTGTCCACACCGGGACAATAATCGCGCGGGTTTATCTTCGACGTTTAACGCCTCGTGACTAAACAAAGGGCGTCAATGTGAGTCTGCACACTGCTGAGTAAAACGGCAGGCGTAAAAGCGTCATTTAAAAAAAATCGCCTTGGGCTCGATTCACATTTTGCGTCTAAAATCGCGCGGAAAACGCGAGCTGCACTGCGTTCTCCTTTTTTTCCCAAAGCGCCTGGACTTTGCGCTCTCCGGGCGTCTGTCGTCGCTAAGTAACCATGGGCCACGATAGCCGTTGAGACGAGGAGGTATAAACAAAGGATATATGGATTATATGCACTGAAAATACCTTTCAATAACTCTGCTACTAGATTTAGTTATGCTGTGATCATCTGTGTCTCCATCTTCATTGAGCTTGTCTATATTGGCTGGTTGGTTGTTGTCACGTGACCTGCGGTGCGCTTGCCCCTTCCTGAAAAGTTGAGATTTTTTCATCTCGATGCGGCGCCGATGCGCCTGGAAAAAAGAGCGCATCGCACCGCATGCGCATCGCAACCGCGTTGCCCCCTATTTCCGCGCGGCTGCCGCGCGTCTACATTTAAAATAACGAATATCCGGCCTTAGGCTCGTTGGCCGACCAATGAGATTGTTGCTTTTGTTCACGTGCCTGGAGCTGCTGAAGTTACAGTAAAACACCACTTGGTGGCGCTAAAGCACAAAACAGTCTTGCCAAGCACACATTGACGAAGAGGAAGCGACATGAATTGTTCTTCTGTGTAACAAGCGAGTGTCAGAAGCATAAAGTTGCGCAGCGCCACCTTGTGTAACGGAACGTCGAAACGCCTGGCGATAAGCGCATGCCATTATTGTCCCGGTGTGTACAACCTTTAAAGGTGCTGAAAGAATAACACAAATATCATCAAAATCATCATTCCATCTCATCTGTGCTGACAGTCTACGAGGAAGCGACATGACTACAGTTGATTTCCTGTCAGTAATTGTGAAAGTGACCTATTAGTCAGATATGGTGACCCATACCCGAAATGTGACCTCTGCATTTAACCCATCCAGAGAGTAGTGAACACACGCACAGCAAGTGGTGACCACACGTACACCCGGAGCAGTTGTGACGTGAGCAGTAATCCTGCACGTGTGTGTGTGACACAGGTGATGTTTATTACTGTAAAGAGCCTCTGACATCACGCCACCTGCTGGCTGTCTCTGACTCTAACACACCTGTGATTATTCAGAAGAAATGAATGAACTATAATATAATAAAACACTTTTTATATTCACGTGTGAAACGGCTGACACACACACACACACACACACACCTGTGACTGCACATCAGTTCAATTCTATGTTAATTCTGCAAATTCCGTTGCTTAGCAACCAGAGATAAGCGGTGAACTGTGACGTGTTAAAGGTGAAGGCAGAAAACTGAGCAACACATTTCTGCAGTGCTCTGCGTGTGTGTGTGTGTGTGTGTGTGTGTGTGTGTGTGTGTGAGGGATGTCCACAGAATTAAATCTCACTTCAGATTACACACTCTTAATCCTGCTGTGTGAACGCAGCTGTTCAGTCTGTGCTGTGTGTGTGTGTGTGTGTGCGTGCGTGCGTGCGTGCGTGTGTGTGCGCGTGTGTGTGTGTGTGTGTGTGCGGGTGTGTGTGTTCACCTCCAGCTGTCCAGACAATCACAATTCAGCATTCATGTTTAAAAAGTTTGAAAAGAAATGAATTTTTGTCATTGTGTGTTTATAATGCTTTGGCTTGGTTGTATTTAACGTTTCCCATGAGAGCGTCTACACGGACTGAACTCTCCGAGGGTTTTCTGTCAGCCGCTGCCGGTGTTTAATGATGGAAGCGGCTCATCGGGACGTCCTCTCCAATAAACACAAGGACATTGCCTGACGCACGGAGCAATGTCACGCTGTCATCAGACCCGCTCAACACCGCCTCCTTCAGCCAGGACATTCATTTAGTTTAGTCACACGTGTCACCGGGCAACACGCATAATTGCGGATCCAAGCAAATGGCCTAAAAACAGCCAATGACATCCTGGGTTACTCATTAAGTGTCAACGGAGCCTGGAGTTTTGTGAAAAATGCCCTAGGAATAATGCATGAGGTCTGACATTGGGTGGGAGCGCACGCTTCACATGGCTGACATGCCGATTGAATTAGGATCTAAGGGGAGCGCTGGTGAATTGGACCCATGTGACTGGAGGAATTGAAGCGCTGTCATTTTTCACAGGACACAGATTGGATTTCCCACTGAATGGGATGTGATCCCAGTTAGTGCTGTGGATGCTGTAATTGACATGATGAAATGGCAGGTGAAGGACAATCGCATCCCATCCTCGACTGGAATAACTGCCAGATTCCCATCAGGTTATTCCACACGCACCTGCCACTCAACACCATCCCAAACTCACATCGGACTCTTCAGCCATTCAACAAGAGGAACGCAACTCAAACGTATTCTAGATATTTATTTGTAAATGTATAGGCTATATTATTATTAATATCGACTCTATGTTTCTATAAATATGATTATATGCGTATAAAATGATTATAGAATTACATTGTAAAAGAAATACAGCTATATTACTATGATTTATTAATGTGTGGTCGATTCTTCTATAAATTTGAGCAAGAATATGAGAATACGTGTGTAAAAACAAAATGTTGTGCAGAATCTAATAAACATGAATTGAAATAATTTAACGGAGTCCTTTTCTTTAGTTTTTGAGACTTGAGTTCATTTACAAGAGGACACTAGAGGTGTTCATCTGGTTAAGACCTTTGCTTTATGAAGTTCAAGTAAATGATTATCTAAACACTGATCTGGGATCAGCGCTGACTAACTATGATCCATTGAGAGAAAACTAAAGACATGTGAAGCGGTCGAGACTCACCACAGCTGTCTGTTCATCTTACAAAGCACTGAAGTTAGAGAAACTGATCCCAGATCAGCTGCAGTCAGAGTCCAGCGTGTTGTTTTGATTCACAAAGTTTTGTTTTGTTTTGATTGTGCGTGTGTGTGTGTGCGTGTGTGCGTGCGTGTGTGTGTGCGTGCGTGCGTGTGTGTGCGTGTGTGTGTGCGTGTGTGTGCGTTGTGTGTGCGTGCGTGTGTGTGTGTGCGTGCGTGTGTGTGCGTTGTGTGTGCGTGCGTGTGTGTGTCCAGCAAATTAACATCCGTCTGCATTTCTCCCACATATGCCACTGAACACAAACACACAAGAGACACAATCACTCACTTAACGACTATTATTCAAAGAAATAAATGAACATGAACTCTTCAAACAGTTCACACACTAATAACAACAACTACGCATCAACACACGATATTCAAACCTCACTAGACAACACAACAAAACCTCAACACACACATCTCAGCACTCAACATGAACACAAACCTCAGTCACGGTCATAATCAATAAAAGCAAAACTTAAACATACAACGGGCAACCGATGCAGCAAACAAACAAACAAACAAACAAACAAGTCGTTTTGAAGAAGTTTTACTGCATTTGTGAGGCCTAAAGAGAAAACGCTGAGATTCTTTTCTCAGGTCATGAAGCGCTCTATATTTTGTGTATTTTATGTCCACTGTCTGACGTATAAATCAAGGGTTTTCACCAAGCACTGTTTTGTTTTGGTGGTTTGACATTAAAGTGTCATTACTGTCACACTGTATTTTACATCTTTAAAGGTTATTTCGTCCAATAAAACTATATTTTACATTTCAAATCTCTGTGGGAGATTGATTTCATTTGAAAAATGTCCAAACACATGTGCCGGTTTAATGCTGAAAGTCATCAGGAGCGCCGCTGATCCGCTCTGCTGGAAATGATGGAGATCTGTAAGAGCTGGAAACACAGTCATCACAATTACACGCTCACACGCCGACACGTTTGTGTGATGGATCAACCTGATCAGGCCTGAGAGAAATGAAACCCATTACCCACAATCCCCGGCTTCCCTCATTCCCACATAAACGCCTCGGCGTCGTGCATTAGCATCTGACATGACGCCTCATACATCTGCACACGACAGACGAGAACTGCACACCGCACCTGAAGTGAAAGTGAAGGACATCAGCCGGCTGTCACCTGAGGAGAAGTGTTTCTCTCTCTCACCGTCACTAAACATTTGATGTTATTTCAGAAAGAGGCGGTGATGATAGATGACGATCAGCGCTCTATAAATCTATCAGAAGTTCACTTTAAAAGCAGGGAAACACCTCAGGTGACTCTGACACTTACACCGCTTCATGTTTCTGACCTTCAGCACATTTATTCAACAGAATTCTCAAGTTCTTTTTGGCTGGTAGATGATAAAACAAGAGAGTTACACCCAAAGAAGGTCAAGACAACAGAACAGCATCGAGTGGCTATACAACCATCCACAACACCCTTAAAAAACAACACCGAACACACAAGAAACCAAACTGCAACATCCTTACAACGCAGACAAGAACCAGAGAAACAAAACAAAGATCTCTCTGTTAAGGTCATTGCACATTGAGTCCGAAATCTCCACACGTTAAAAAATAAATACGACCTCATGTTGTGTCAATCACATTTACACGCTGCCTCCGATGTTTTCGTCCGTCATAAAAAATTCGTTTTTCTCATCCGGAGCAAGCTGTCAAATGATTAATCGTGATTAATGGCATCCAGAATAAAAGTTTGTGTTTAAATAATATATGTCGGTGTACAGTGCATATTAATTTTGTATTTATGAACACATACACATAAAAATATAACAATTAAACGTTTATTTAGAATTTTAATTATTGGTAAATATAAATAATACATTTAAATATTTCCTAAATATATATAGACAAATATCTGTGTGTTTTTTGTTTATAAATACAAAATTAATATGCACAGTACACAGATCTATGTATATTATGTAAACACAAACTTTTATTCTGGATGCGATTAATCGCGATTAATCGTTTGACAGCCCTAATTTTGAGAGGCGTTTTTCAGAGACACCATACAGACAAGTGCCAAATACAAAAACCACACACGAAAATTTTGGACTGATGTGCAAAGATCTTAATTCTTAAAATGAACTCACCTGATGATTCAGATGTAACCAAGCACAGAAATGTGAAATGCTCTTTCCTCCAGAGATAAACACACACATGCATGATTCTTCAACACAAACACTATTAGCACGTACACATGTGTAGTCGTCGTCAGACATGTTGTCGTGCAAACGGTGAGCGAGCGATTCATTAATGCTGACGTGGAGGTTATATTTGCACCATCAGCAGGTCAATCGATAGAGCCGGACAGAATCACAGCCTGTGGAGAGCCTTTCATCTAATACAGACTAATGTAAGAGCATCATCATTATACAACACAAGTGTGTGTGTGTGTGTGTGTGTGTGTGTGTGAGGGAGGGAGAGAGAGAGAGAGAGAGAGAGAGAGAGAGAGAGAGAGAGAGAGAGAGAGAGAGAGAGAGAGAGAGAGAGAGAGAGAGAGAGAGAGAGAGAGAGGGAGAGAGAGAGAGAGAGAGAGTGAGAGAGAGAGTGAGAGAGAGAGAGAGAGATTGGTATCCAGCCTCAGGACATACATTAAACACAAAGTAAAGTTTCCCTGCGTCCTGCTTTCATGTGGATAGGAAGATGTGATTTTTTCAGTGTTAGAGTCAGACGTGAACTCTCATGCACGGGGACACGGAAGCGCTTTGCCTTCATCTCTCTGTCACCCAGCGGTCGAGCGGGCCATTCCTGCAGTTTTCTGCTCTTCTGTCCTCCATTCATTCAGTATTCCTACTCTATATTCCGCACCATCTCATCCCCGCGCCGTGATATACGAGTGCCATCACTGAAAATAATGGCGTGTCTGGAGGTAATCTTTTATTTTGCTGCTGCAAGGCCAAATGGAGCGACGACGGCAGGCTTTCTGTGGCTGGAATAAGACACCTTTTTAAAGTAAGGGTTTGAGGAACAACACGCCTCGACAAAATGAGTAATAAGATGTTACCATCCGAACCTTCACCTCCATCAGGATGTGACCTTCACGCTGATGATTGGATACCCGTTTCAACAAAACACTTCACCACGACTAATAATTACAAAACGATACTCTGAATGGTGAAAATGAACTCTGAGGACATTAAGAGCATTGTGACTTTTTCATTATGATTAAAAGCAGTTTTAAAAGCAGAGTTTGGTTCCAAAATGAGAGCTGTAGTTAGTTCTTATGGCTTAAACCAAAACAAACCAACTGCAGTTTGAGTGATATTAATTGGAACGCACAATAAAAAACATGATTTTTGAAATATTTTGGAACCAAACTCTTCATATGTAGCGATATTAAAACGAAGTAAATAACAATGAATGACAAAAGCAGTCTAAAATACAAACTCATTGAGAAAACCCCTCGGCAGCCCAAAGGAAAAGCATTCATCGTCCAGCGAGCGTTTCATCAAACAGCAGCGTGTTCCTCTCCACGCCTGCCAGGTTTTGTGATGGAATCGGACCGTGTCGGACACGGATTGATGCGTCTTGTGAGAGGACGACAGTAATATTGGTCGATTAAAGCAGGTGAGATGTTGGGATGTGGGCACCTCAGACGTGTTAAAGCCAGCGAGACGGCTCTTGCCTATCTGAAGCACAAACACTTTCCAAAGCAGTTAAAAGAACGGCAGAGGAATGGGCTGTTTGGCAGGCGTTGCGCGCTGGGAAAGTCAGTCCCTGTTGGCACATCCAGACAGAAATGAAGGAGCCGTCCCCGCGTGAGCAGGTGGCCGCAGTCATATCCAACGCCGAGATGAAATGTGTAGTGTTCCACATAACACCCATGACCTTGAGCAGACACGCTGGCCGTTTATCCATCAGCCTCCGACTCATTTCTCATCTTCTGCATGTAAAATTACTGACAGATTGATATATTGGCCAGACTGGTTAGCTGTGAGATAGCGGGTCATTCTGAGACGACTGGCATCGACTCATGATCAAGTTTCCTCTCGTATCGCTTCCATAAATAATCATCATAAACGATATGCTTCTCCACGTGACCTCATTGAATCTTGATCAAATATAGAAACATGTTGGCTTGTTTCAACCCATTCAAACCCAAACACTGGATTAAATGTCCATATGACTTTAAAACACGACACACGCTGTCATAAAGCACCAAGTCTTGGACCTGATTGGTAATGTGAAGCGTTTGTGGAACACGTGACGGGATCGGAGAGAAGCGGTCGGGGAGCTGATAAACACACTCATTAGCAAAGGCGGCGATTCACCGGCTGATCTCGAACGCTCTCGGACAGCTTCATATGGCTGTTTTATGTGTTGCCAGGACCTGAGGGAAAGCAGGATGCTTTCAATCACATTTTTGGCAACGGTTTAGCGCTTCCATTTCTCTGAGAGCCGCTAGTTACCTGAAGTGCCATTTTGGAGGATTTTCAGCTTTTTTTTAAGCGCAGAAGTGGCTTTATGTTTGGAGAGTCTCTCGACGCTCTCATAACAAAGAACCTCGGAGATGTTGTGTGTTTGTTGGATTCTGTTTTCCTGACAGTTATTATAGCAGTGTAACAGTGTTATTATACGTTCAAGCCAGCAGATATTGTCTCGGCCTAATCCTTTTACACAATCTCATAACTTTTATTTTCTCCGAGACGCATGGCATCGGTCGCCAGACGCTGACTCAAGCTGTGACCCAAAATAATTCCTGCACTACCAGAAGAAAGTATTTATAGTTCACAATGAAGAAAGAAAACATCTGACACGAGTCTCTGATCTCCAGAGTCTGGAAACGGCAACCGTACGGCCAACAAACACTTTCTCTCACACGCACGCACACACACACACACACACACACCGCACAACCGCGGACAGAATGTTGATGTCAGTGATATTTTCTGTCTGCACCGGACCAGCGGGGTTTCTCACAACACCTCCTGGAGTTTTGGGTTAGTTGGCACAGTCATCTTTAGTCACTGGGTGCTAACAGATACACATATCTTAAATGTTTTTTGCTGACACACCACATTTAAAAACAGTGATGTCACCACCCCACCTCTAACAAAAAGAAGACAAAGCACACACATCAACCTCAAGTGGGAAAAACGAATAAAGAATCGAATATGAAGTCGGCACACCAAAGCTCCAAGAATATCACAAATGTATTAACTAAAAGCCTTTGAAAGAAACCAAGAAACCAAATGTTTGATATTTCCATATTCGATTCTCTATTCATAACAACACATCTAAAGACCATACTGTACACACAGTTTACCAGAATATATCATGATGTGCATTGTCATGGCTCTGCCTCACTTAGTCATGTTTTTCTTGGTCCTTTGGTAGAGTCATGACAAAGCCTTTGGTTATATATGGAGAGAAACATATTATTGTCCTTTTGACAATAATATGCGTTCTCTCGTGTCTTCTAGCCCCGCCCTCTCGTTACCTCGTTAGCTTCTCCTTAGTGTTTGATCCCTGTCACCTGCCCGTCACCCTCCCTGTGTTATCATCCTCGTTTGTTTTCCCCTTTATAAACCCTGTGTATTTCTAGTATTTCTATCCCTTGTGGGAAGTTTTTGTTTATCTTTTAAGAAGTCTTTGGTTATAGTGTTTTGTCTCCCCATTGTGGGTTTTTGTTTTATTCTTGTCTTTAAATAAACGTTTTCTGTTAAAGCATCACCACGGCTGCCTGCTATTGGGTTCTTCCAGCGTAATTCATGACAGTGCATACTGCAAAGGTTACAAAGACATTCACGTGTGTGGAAGAATGTGAAATATGTCAAAAGGTTTCTCTTCAGGATGGTGCAGAAGGCATATGGAGCGTGTACAGTGATATACAGTATACGAGCGTGTCTGGAGAACCAATGCATCATGCAATTACTGGAGAACGAGAGACTTCACCTGCGGAGATCATCAGCTGTGCCGCCGCCAGCTTGATAATAATGAACCTTAATGGACGAGAGAGAGAGAGAGAGAGAGAGAGAGAGAGGGGTGAGAGAGAGAGAGAGAGAGAGACAGAGAGAGAGAGAGAGAGAGAGAGAGAGAGAGAGAGAGAGAGAGAGAGAGAGAGAGGGAGAGAGAGAGAGAGAGAGGGTGAGAGAGAGGGTGAGAGAGAGGGTGAGAGAGAGGGTGAGAGAGAGAGAGAGAGAGAGAGAGAGAGAGAGAAAGAGAGAAAGAGAGAGTGTAAATGATAGCATCAATTCTACAGTCACTATGACTGAAATACTGATTTTCATTCCCTGGAATTCCTCTTCAACTCTCTCTCTTTCTCTCTCTCTCTCTCTCTTTCTCTCTCTCTCTCTTTCTCTCTCTCTCTTTCTCTCTCTGCCTCTTTCTCTCTCTCTCTCTGCGCATGCGTTTGTCGAGTGAGTGAGGTGAGCGGCTGGTGAGTGCGTGTTTGTTGTGTGCCCGCTGTGGCAAATAACGACTTTTCTTTCTTTTTATCTTGAGATTTATCTTCGGTGTATAGTCCCTTAAGTGTAGAGTTTTTTTTTCGGCGGGTTGCTGGGGTAATGGCGGCACAGCGTGATAGCGGCTTTGATTCACTCACGCGGCGTCATGGAGTCAAAGTGACGTGTGCGGGGAGTGTTGAGGAATGCACTTTAGCAGTAGGAGAGGTGATAGGACATGATTGTGTTTCTTTTTTTAAGTAGCGTGGAAAAAGGTGCAGTCGTGGCCTAATGGTTAGAGAGTCGGACTCGTGACCAGAAGGTTGCCGGTTCGATTCACAGGGCCGGCGGGTAACGACTGAGGTGCCCTTGAGCAAGGCACCTTACCCCTACTTGCTCCCCGGGCGCTGCAGTGATAGCTGCCCACTGCTCCGGGTGTACGTGTGTTCACCACTTGCTGTGCGTGTGTTCACTACTCTCTGGATGGGTTAAATGCAGAGGTCACATTTCAGGTATGGGTCACCATATCTGACTAATAGGTCACTTTCACTTCACTTTCAAAAGCCAACGAGGTGGTAGAGAAAGGCATCCCCCTCTCCACCCCCGCAAAAAAAGTAATTGATTAAGGAACTCGCTCCTGTGAAAAACATCAGAATAGGAAGTAAATCGGATTTGATCAAACATGTGGTGTCTTTCAGGAGATTTACTTTTATGATTTTGGACAGTAACAGAACTGAGCTAGATCTAAATATGAAGCTCAGAGTTGAAGGTTTTGACTATACCGTGTTTGTTTCCACGGATACTTTGAAGTGTTTTGGGTGTGGAAAATCAGGACATTTGATTAGCAAGTGTCCTGTGCACAGAGACCGTAACATTACAGAAAAAAGTAATGACAAAGAAGCTACAGCAGAAACTGAAAATGATGAAGGTGGTGGTGTTGTAAATTAAACAAATGATGATGCAACCCCTAGCACTAGTGATCGGGGTACAACGACTGTAAATGAAAGGATAAAATCAAACGATCTAAAGTTGTTAAAATGTGATGCGATATCAAGTGAAATGAATGAAATCGAATTTGAGAATGTGGATAAAGTTGGATAAAGTTGGTAGTGGTGAAAGCGAAGAAGCAATCGATACGCAGGCTAAAATGAGTCAGGTTTCTGACATGGAGTCAGTAGTTGAAGGTTTGCACAGGGATGACAATTCTTCAATGGGCATGGATAAGGTTGTTTTTAAAGCACCTTTAAAAAGGAAAAAGACCAGGAAGAGTGTTGTTTCAAAACAAGTAAAAAAAGTAGAAGGAAAACAAGAGGAAAGTAATGGTGAAGTTGATGATGGTAGTGAGAGTGATTACTCTGACTCAAGCATTTCAGTTTGTTCTCAAGCAAGTGGGACATATGGTAATTATGGGGCAGCTGAAATTCAGAATTTCTTAAAAGTGACAAAAAATGTAAGAGGTGTAAAAGTGAGCAAGTACTTTCCAAACCTCAGGCAACTTGTTGAAAGCATAAAAATCTCTATGACTGAGGGATGCTTCAGTGATCAAGAGGTCTTTAGACTAAAGAAAATAGTGACAAAAATTCAAAATCGTTTAAGTAATGGAGAAGATGTGGCTTAGTTTAATTTTTTTAGAGTGTTTTTTTCATTGTGCTGCGATCTCTTCCTCCTTTCAAAAAATGACCAATATTCGCATTGCAACCTTAAATGTGAATGGAGCCAGAGACCACAGGAAAAGTGCAGAGATAAATGAAGCAATGAAATTGAATAAAATCGATGTTTTTTTCCGTACAAGAAACACACAGTGATGAGAACAATGCCATTGATTGGGCTAAAGAGCACGACGGCCTCTCTTTCTTAAGCCACAACACCACTTTAAGTGGAGGAGTTGCAATTTTGTTTAATAAGACTTTTAGCCCGTCTTCGTTTACAGTAGATGATATCATAAAAGGGAGGTTCTTAAAGGTCAAAGCTGATTTTGAAAATCAGGTTTTGTTTTTCTTGTGTGTTTATGTTCCAACCTTGCAAATAGACAGAATGGTTTTTTTAGAATGTGTAAATACGGAAATAGAAAATTGCGATGGTGATGATTTTTTAATTTTGGGAGGTGATTTTAACTGCACAGAGGAAAATATAGATAGGAATCACGTAGAACCACATATGGTATCGAGGAAGAAGCTAATACAAATGATAGAACAAAATGAGTTATGTGATGTATGGAGAAACTTTAATGAAAATGTAAAACAGTATACTTGGTTACATCGACATGATAATTCGTTATCACTAGCCAGGTTGGACAGGTTTTATTTGTTTTAAACACCATTTTAGCTCTTTTAAAAATAGTTCCATTGTTCCAGTGGGCTTTTCTGATCATAGTATGGTGATGTGTGTTTTAACGTTAAGTTCTGTTAAATCTCAGAGTGCATACTGGCACTTTAACACAGCTTTGTTAAATGATTTGCATTTTAAAGAAGTTTATGTCAACAATACACTCGGAATGTCACAAAAGATTTAACTGACACAATTAAAAAGTTGGAAAAAGACATTTTAAAGATACAAGAGTTAATACAGACAACTGGGAATCAAGACAAAATTGATTTTCTTTATTCAAAGAGAACTGCCTTATCAGATCTATATAGGAAAAAAGCACAAGGAGCATTGATCAGATCTCGATTTCAGAGTGAAGAACACATGGATGTTCCGTCCAAGTTTTTCTTTGGCCTGGAAAAAAAGAATGGCCGGAAACGTCATATTCCAAATTTACGCTCAGAAAATGGAACTGTGTTAACAGATTCTTTTGAAATCCGGAAAAGAGCAATTGATTTTTATAAGCATCTGTATAGTTGTGAGCACAAGGACAACCAGGTGTTAAAACCAGTTTTTTTTAAGGTTTGCCGAAGATCTCTGAAAAAACCAATGAGAATCTGTGCAAAAGCATCAATATAACAGAACTGCATGAAGCTCTACAGAGCATGAAAAATGGGAAAGTTCCAGGGATAGATGGTATCCCTTTCGAGTTCTATAAGGTTTTCTGGGGTTTAATTGGAGAGGATCTGCAGGCAGTTCTCAGCGATAGTCTAGCCGGAGGGCTACTACCGCAAAGTAGCCGTAGAGCAGTTCTTACCCTCTTACCTAAGAAAGGAGATTTAGGTGATAAATAAAAACTGGAGACCTGTGTCGTTGTTGTGCTCAGATTATAAAATTTTATCTAAAGCATTAGCAGTTCGTTTAGGAAAAGTCGTGGAAGAAATCGTTCACTCTGATCAATGCTATTGTGTACCTGGAAGATCAATTTCTGATAATATTTTTTTAGTTAGAGATTTAATGGAGTACTCAGAGTTGAGCAATTTTAATTTTGGTTTGATTTCCATTGATCAAGAGAAGGCCTTTGATTGAATTGAACATAATTATTTATGGGAAACACTTGATGCCTTTGGTTTTAAATTGGATTTTATTAAATATATTAAAGTTTTATATAGTGACATTGAGAGTTTATTGAAGGTTAATGGTGGTTTATGTACTCCTTTTAAGGTAGAGCGCGGTGTGCGACAAGGTTGTTCCTTGTCTGGAATATTGTATACCTTGTCAATAGAACCACTCTTTCAAAGGTTAAGAACAATGTTAGAAGGGGTGTCTTTGAAAAACTGTGAAGTTAATTTTAAATTGTCAGCGTATGCTGATGATGTGGTTGTTTTTATTAACAGGCAAACTGATGTGGACACTTTGTGGAAAACTTTAAAAGAATTTGAACTAATTTCAGCTGCAAAAGTAAACTGGTCAAAAAGCGAAGCTCTGCTGATGGGAAAATGGACAGTTGGTATCCCAAGTCTTCCTGATGGATTATCATGGACTAAAGGAGGCTTCAAGTATCTAGGAGTATACCTGGGTAATGATACTTTCCAATCAAAAAACTGGGAAGGGACGTTCGAGAAACTGAAAGGCCGACTAGAAAAGTGGAAATGGATTAAACCATCGTTATCCTACAGAGGTCTTGTCCTGGTGATTAACAATCTTGTTGCATCCTCTTTATGGCATCGTCTAAACTGCATAGATCCACCATCATACCTGCTTGCAAAAATCCAAACATTGTTGGTAGACTTTTTCTGGGATAAAATTTGCTGGATAACCCACAGTATTTTATACTTACCAAAGGAGGAAGGTGGCCAAGGACTCATAAATCTGCAAAGCAGAACTGCTACTTTTCGAATGCAGTTTTTACAACGTTTCTTAACTGGACCTGAAACTGTGAATTGGAGACCAGTGGCTTCTGCCATTTTAAAGTCTTCAGGTGGACTGAATCTGGACAAAACATTATTTTTAATGGATCCAACAAATGTTAATGTCAAAAAATTGCCTATGTTTTATCAAAATCTTTTTAAAGTTTGGAATACTTTTAAGGTAGAAAGAGAAAGCAACAAAACATCCTTATATTGGCTTCTTCAAGAGCCTTTGGTCAATGGTGCTAGATTAAATCTAGCTAATGGTGAGGTTACCATGTCTGAGCTTTTTATTAAAGCTAAGGTAATAACGCTTGTGAATCTAGTTGACGTAACAGGTCCAAATTTTACAGAAGTAGGAAAATTGTCAGCCTTGTTGGATTTTAGATCAATACGTGTTTTGGTTAAAATTTTACAAGTTTTAAAGTCTATTCTTACAATGGAGGAGATTGAAATGGTAAAAAAGTACTGTGATGAAGAAATTTTTCCTGATGAGAATGATGAATTTCCAAAGATTTTATTATCTCCAAAAATAGACGAGCATACGGGTTTTTTTATGAAGTCAGAAAATTTGATAAATTTGGAATTGAAAGAGGTAAATGGGAAGAAAATGTACAAAGCTTGTGTCAAAAATTTCAACAAAAACAATTTGCATGATAATGTTGATACACCATGGCGTTCTTTTTTAAATGTTGATGAAGATGTAAAACCGCAGTGGAGATCTTTTTATAAACCACCATTAACCAAAAAGAATGGAGATTTACAGTGGAGGATTTTACACGGTATCATTGCAGTTAACGCTTTTATTTCTGTGTTGAACCCAGATGTGGGTCAAGAGTGTCCATTTTGTGGTCAGAGGGAATCCATTTTCCACACTTTTGCACAGTGTGATAGACTAAAAGATTTATTTTCTGTTTTGGAAAATTTGTTTAGCTGTTTTAATGAGGATTTCTCAATACAACTTTTTATTTT
>NW_026634909.1:0-1808 GCF_024868665.1 Triplophysa rosa
CATGTTCTCTTGCGATTGTTTCATGTTCTCTTGCATTTGTTTCATGTTCTCTTGCGTTTGTTTCATGTTCTCTTGCATTTGTTTCATGTTCTCTTCCATCTGTTTCATATTATTTTGCATTTTCTTCTCTGTTGGTTTCACATATTTCTCAAGGATCTGTTTGACCCTCTCCATTTCTTCTGTCAATATTCTCTGAGCTTCCTCATACATGACATTCGTGTAATAGCCTCCTCTGTTTTGCTTCACCAGTTCGTCTATCTTCACTAACACTTCAGAAACCTGTGCCTGATTCATGTTATCATTGTTATTAAAAATATGATATCTACCCTGGCATTCATTAACCAGTTGTTTTAGATGTTCATTTTCTTCTATATGTTGCGCTATTGGCTTAACTTTTGGATCTATATGAGTGAACAGAATCATTGTGTGCTGCATGGCATTTTCTCCAAAGTTCTCTTGGATCCACGTCACTGCATTTCTCTCCTCCTCAGTGAATCTCACATCCAGTCTGATGACCAGCAGAAACACATGAGGACCAGGAGCAGACATGAAGACACATTTCTTAATCTCAGACTTCAGCTCCTCTTTACTCATTGATGTATCAAACAGTCCTGGAGTGTCGACCACTGAAATAACTCTTTTCTCCACTTCAGTTTCTTGTATTTCACAAAGTTTAGTGGCAGACACAGTACTATTGGATTCTAGAAACACATCTCTGCACAGTATAGTGTTTCCTGTTGCACTCTTTCCTGATCCAGTTTTACCCAGTAACACGATCCTCAGATCTACATAGAAACACATTATGTACATAAAATGTCATTTTCACATAAACAACTGAATGAGTTATTTGTAATTGTGAAAAACACATTCAAACTTAACATTAATTTCACCAAATACAGGCCATTTCGTTTTGTATGTTGCTTGCGAAAAGATTTCTGTTACAGATGTGGAAATTAGATTCTGTTCCCACTTTTGAGATGTGGATCAGAGATTTGGGAAATATGTTACATTTAGAAGAGCTGAGATTCACCTTAAGCAATAAAATATCAACCTATAATAAGATATGGGAACAATTTAAAGTGCATTTACAAGAAGACTGAAATGATGCCCAGAGTTTGTTTGTTTGTTGCTTGTTTTTTCCTTATTTCTTTATTTCAATTAAAATTTGCGGCCGCTCACCAGGAAAGGTGATTATACTGTACTCTTACCTTGTTGCTTATTAATGTACTCGGTTACGTGAGCTGAATAAACCTTTAATATATGTTGTAATAATGTACACTGTAAAACTTTTCATTGTAAATTTGCAGTAATTTACAGGCAGCAGCTTCACCTGCAAGGAACTTGTTTTCCACAGTTCTTTACTTTATTTAGAATTACAGTGTGATACTGTATTAAAAATGTACCTGCTAAATTACAGTATATTACTGGCAGCTGTGATTTCAAGATCATTTCGTTTCTATTCAAATTTAAAATGTTAATGTTTATTAACATTTATTAACATTTACAAGCATCTGCCAAATTAATTAATGTAAATTTGGTGTTAGTATAGTGAGTGTATTTAATTTGATCCCACTAAAAAAGATTCTCTGACACAAAATTAACCTGCAAAGACATATTTAACAACAAACTAAACATCTAAAACACCACTTAAACTGAAGCCTCACAAAAAGCATCATTAACTTACAATAACACGTACACACGTGTGCTAACATAATTCACATGGATTAACATTACATCAACAACTACACAGTTATTTTATAACCAAAACTACAGATCAACAAACCCTTAAACACTTGCGCTAGTCCTCA
>NW_026634910.1:0-1806 GCF_024868665.1 Triplophysa rosa
CAACAGAGGTGGCCAGATAGGTGGCCATCCATCATGTAGGGGTAGCCGTGGCCACCCATAGCCACCATGTAGCTACGCCCCTGGTTATGAGAGATACAGAATCCAATAATAAACCTCCTATTTTGGGTATTTGACAGTTAAAAGAGAAAAAAATCTCTTCAGCATTACCAAAGATAATGACTGAAATATTTAAAAATGATCATGCCAAATATGCCAAAGAACCAAAATTTTGCAATGTGAACTGTTTAGTTTCTCTGTGTTTGTTTTGTTGTTTTGTAATCCCTCAAGGCGCATGGCACAGGGTACGAGATGGTTAAATGTACTGCATTTGTGTGGGTGTGGGAGGTTGGCTACTAAGAGCAGATCTTGTCTTTTGTTAAAAGCTTTTGACGTTGTAAATGAATGCGGGGCAAACTTATTAGTTTAATTTACAGTATTAAAACAAGGAAGCTGAGATATTTGTGTGACGTGTAGAGAAAACCATCTTCAGTTCTTTATTTGAAAAAAATGAAAGTTTAAAATAAACTGTTTCCTGAAAAAGGTTCTCGGAGCAGCAATTGTGCCTGAGCGATTTTAATAACCTAAATATACTTAAAGGGACAGTTCACCCTAAAAGTAAAGTTATTTGATCATTTACTCAAACCTGTATGACGTTCTTTCTTCTGCAAAACACAAAGGAAGATATTTTGAAAAATGTTGGAAAACAAACAACACTGGCCCCCATTGACACCCATTGTATGGATTGAATGAAAAACCACAGCAACATTTCTCAAATTATCTTATTTTGTGTTCAAAACAAGAATTTGAATGGCATAAGGGTGAATAAATGATGACAGAATTTTTCATTTCTGGGTAAACTGTCCCTTTATGACGGTCATCAAAATGTCACATCTGAACACATATGCACTGCAACTGTATGCTGCATTCCATCCAACACACCTAAATGCTGTCACATAATGTCCCTTTCATAAATGTTTTTCCTTGTATGCTTGGAAGCAATTTTTCAAGTTTGAAAGATTAATTGTGTGTTGGAAATGGGGATGGAGGTAGAAGAAAGGGCAAACACATGGAACCAACAACTTCTGGCCACGCACAAACTTCTATCCAAACATGAACAGTGCCAGGAATGATGGCATTGCCAGGCTGAAAGACAAGTGGTGCCATAGCCTGAAGTGTGTCATAGCCTGACTCACAGAGCTGACCCAAACTGAGAACAAAATCAACAAGCTAACAATGCCAACAAGCTCGCCACATAAACCTCACATATTTCCCGGTGAAGTCATTTATTCGTACAACACATAAACGAAGATAATGAATGGTGAACGGCAGCAGCATATCCTCATTCTAAAATCATGAATAACGTAAGACAAGCTGGAAGCAGATATGAACCAACTACAGTATGACAGGACCAGGATATTTTAATCAAATTTCTTTTTTGGAAGTGCATATGTGTACAGGCACACGTTTTAAGACAAAGTGACCGCAGGGTACAATACTCTGTCCCGAGAGAAAAACACTATGAATTATGAAAAGTAATAAGTATCTTCTGTTTGTGCAGTCTGGAGATGGGAAGATTAGAGGCCAGTGCGTCTCTACTTTGCTGTGTTTGTAAAGAATGGCCCTTTGTACACAGTAGCAAACACTAACATTAGTGGTGCCACACCAGAGGCTATCTGTCTGGGTCCTGTAGATGGGCGAGAGAGGAGTGTTCTCACTCTCTCTCTCTCTCTCTCTCTCTCTCTCTCTCTCTCTCTCTCTCTCTCTCTCTCTCTCTCTCTCTCTCTCTCTCTCTCTCTCTCTCTCTCT
>NW_026634911.1:0-1797 GCF_024868665.1 Triplophysa rosa
TTAATATTACATTTTAATCAATATTTTAATTATCATAAGCAGATATCTTTGCAATATACTAGAGAGACTAAAGAATAGACAAACACAGAAGAGACAAGCATTTCTGTAAATTTCATCTAGTCTTGATGTCAATGTAGTTTATACAACTTATTTAGAATAATAGACCATGTCAAACTAAAGCATTAACTAAACTCAGAGCATTTCCTAAGATGATCTAGAACATCTGCAGTGCTCTCTTAAATGAAATAGGCCTAAGGCCTACACATTTTTTAACAAATTTCATGTTTTCTCGTGTTGTGTCACATGTGTCGTGAAACGCTCTTACTTGTAAACATACAGTAAACAGTGAACCACACGCCCATCAACAAGTTTTCTTCCTTCTGTTCTTCAAATGTATATTTCTGCAAGCCCACGTCTCTGTGTCTGACAGGTAACGCGCATGTTGCTGTGTCTGACGAACAGGTCACGCGGATGCGCGCAAATGGCAGGCATTTATCATCGCTGGCAAACAATATGACACATTTGCAGTTTTGATTGTACAGATATAGATTAATATCCACTTCATCCAACGCTCTTTGTGTTCTGCGTGTTCTTAAGTTTCGCGCTACGAGGAGTGAGTAATCCTGCTTCAGATGATTCAGATCGTGCTTCGAACTGAACAAATCATTTGAACTGATTCATTAGCTTATTCAAATGGTTTTGCCCATTGTTCAATTAATGCTTTCAAAAGAATCGACTCAAAAGAATCGATCACTCGGGAATGCTCGTAAAAAGAGACGACAACCTTGAAATAAACAACACGTTTTAAAAAGCATATTTTAAAATTAAGGAACGAAGGAACGTCACGCAATGTAAGTTATGTAACGAAGTAAAAGTACAGATTTTCTATTAGAAATTTACTCAAGTAAGAGTAAAAGTACACACTTTTAATTTTACTTAAAAAGTACATATTTTCCAAAATGTTACTCAAGTTAATGTAACGAAGTAAATGTAGCGCGTTACTACCCACCTCTGCATACAGGCTTCTTCATGTCATAGCCAGAAAGACCCTCTTGAATGAGCAAACTGAACAAAATTAGGGATCAATCTTTTTTCAAGAAAAAGATACTTAAAGGTGACCGAGAACCACGATACTCGATATCCTGGCTTGGGAGACCCCCACGGTATACCGTGGCGAGTGTTAAGACCCTGTGACCCTTTGACCCCTGTATTCCAGAGCGTACATTCGCAACCTATATGTAGGCAGCTGGTGTCTTTTTGGGCAAACTGAGTGGTCAACAAGGTCCGAGGGTCGCGGAACCCCAGAAAATGACCCAGGGGCCCGTGACGAGGCATATACGTGAATTGCGGGTCGATCAGACCATTCTGTACCCCAACCCTAATTGTCCATCAAGAGCTTATGAAAATGAATGGGATTAGTTAAGAGTGTCGGCGGCTCCCGTTCAGACCCCGGGTGCTCGAGGGGCCCCAAACTTTAGATTCTAGTAGTCTGTAGGCCCTTGTTTAACATACCGTGAGGGTGGCTGTCTAGAACGGTGGGAAACGATTTATAGTGCGGTTTGCAAAAGTCTCTCATGCAGGCTTCTTCATTTCATAGCCAGAAAGACCCTCTTGAATGAGCAAACTGAACAAAATTAGGGATCAATCTTTTTTCAGAGCGTACATTCGCAACCTACACTCACCTAAAGGATTATTAGGAACACCTGTTCAATTTCTCATTAATGCAATTATCTAATCAACCAATCACATGGCAGTTGCTTCAATGCATTTAGGGGTGTGGTCCTGGTCAAGACAATC
>NW_026634912.1:0-1794 GCF_024868665.1 Triplophysa rosa
ATTATGACTTTATATTTGCAAAATGTGTCTACATTACAAATATAATTTTCTTACACCGTGTCTACACCGGACGCGACAGGGCGACGCAACATGACAACCTGCTTGTTCTTAATGGGTTTGTCGCACCACACCGCATCCAGTGTGGACAAATTTTTCAATTATAATGGATTCTAATGCGTTTCTAATGTCTTTTGTCGTGTCCTGTCGCGTCCGGTGTGGACACGGTGTAAGTTGGAATTTTAGTCTTGTTGTGCAGTTAAAATATGTCTTGTTTGCATATACTGTACATATCCAAAAATGTATGCCTGTGGGGTAAGAAAATAAATTCATGAAGTCATATTCTCTTAGATATTTCAACTGGAAGACAAGACAACGTTTTTGTGTAAGGTATATAGAGCTGTTAGATAAAAGACTTGCACAGTTTGTGTATGCGATGCATTCATATTGCGTTATGTCATGATGTATGTTTATATATTAAAAGGTCAGTGGAGCGGAAAAGCATTTTATTGGTCGGTACTAATGAAAAGAGATTCTGGTTGTTGAGTGGTGTATTATTCTACAGTGTAAAACATAAGTTCACAGCTGTCAGCATTACATACGATTTGACTGGAGTTTTTCTAATGTATTAACAAACCAGGAGTTATCAGAAGTTAGGACATTACTTGTTGGATAACTTGTTGGGTCAAGTATGTAGGGGAAAGTACACACTTTTGAATGTTTCATTTTGTGAAGGTGGTTATTATTGATTAGAAAAGTAATTCCTGTTAGTAGACCTTAAGGGAAGTGCTCGGGTTATTTGGGTCAGACTGTATAAGTAATAGGATAACTGGAAGAGGACAGGAGGAATACGACTGGTACTCTATAATGAATGGAAATCGAATGTCAAAAAAGGACACTTTGTACACTATACACTTTGCTTTTATTATCTGACAGCACGACTGACTTCAAACAGCCATTGGCCATGTTAGAACGTCTGTTATTATAATATTTCTAAGGCAATTTTAAGAAACGCCTATGAGAGCTGTTTTTCTGATAGTAGAAAATTGAATGACAGGCTTTTAAGATAATGTCTTGCCATATACAAATCTGCAGCAGCTTTTCAGGTTAACACTCTCATAGAGAAGAACAGCAACGCTCTGGGAATGTCGCGAAAGGTAAATTATTATGATTACCCACACTCACTGCGTGCCGAATCATTTCCCTTAGCTTTTAAAACTACTTTAGCATGGTAACCTTTAAGTTCCTTTTTACTTTCTTTAGGGGCTGAACAAAAGACCAGCGGTCGATTATTTTGGTAGAAGACAACATCAGGAGTAAATATTGATTTAGACAAAATGGATTTTTTACTTTGCCCTCTGAAGATGATGAAAAAGGAAAACGGACTAAAGCTCTCACAGCTCGTTCATTGGCCTTTTAGCATACTTATGAAATGCGATTAAAGGGTTTGAATCGGAGGGAAAAACACACGAGCACACATGGCCTCTGTTGTCATTAATCATATCAACAGTGGGGGATTTAACAGTAGGAGATGCCGAGAACTGAGGACGAATAGAAATGAGCAAATGAAAGCGCCCAGATCAAGCATGTAGATGTATCAAAATGATCTGAAAGGATATGTCATTTGCATACCGCACAATCCTTTTCGTATCGCTGCATGTGGTCCTTTCAATTTGGCTAAGCATTTTACTGGTGTCGTTGGCAGGATACACGGCATCACATGCATGCTTTAGTACACAAGAAAGGCAAGATCCATAGGATACAAACAGTAAACTTTTTGTCCCGGGGCTGCAAAAG
>NW_026634913.1:0-1784 GCF_024868665.1 Triplophysa rosa
GAGCCATGACAAAGCCTTTGGTTTTGTGTGAGAAAACCATGGGGTGTTTATCTTTTGACACTCCATGTGTTTTCTCATGTCTCGTCATTGGCCCCACCCCTCTCGTTTCCTGTATATCTCTCCTGCCATGTTTCATTACCCTCACCTGTCCCTCGTTATTATCCTTTGTCTGTCTACCTATATATTGCCCTCATGTTTCATTGTCTCGTTGCTCGTGTATTGTATATGGTGTTCATGTATTCAGTATACCTTGTATTTACGTGCTGTTGGTCTTATCTTTGGATACGTGTTTATTATTTGCCCCTCCGCGTTTGTAAGACGTTGTGTCGTGTTTTATTTTAGTTATTTTGTCCTGCTGTTTTGCCCCCTTGTGGGAAGTATTTTGGTTTCTGTTTTTTTGTTTTGTTTCCGTGTTCTTAGTTCCTGTTTTGTTTTGCATCCCATCGTGGGTTTTTGTTTTGAATTATTAAAGTCTTGTTTTGTTAACCCCTTCACGCCTGCCTGCATTTGGGTTCTTCTTCCTCACCACGTGTGACTGAATCCAAGAGCCACTACTGAACCCAGCAGGCAGCCCCATGGACAGGCGCCCAACCAGCCGGTGGCCGTGTACCGGCAATCCGGTATGGTGGGAGGCATTAGCCTCCCAGTCACACGCCGGAGGGCCCGTTCCCGGCCCAGTGCCATCGGCCTTTACTGGACTATGCTCGGGAGGTCGAGGCCAGGAAGGCATCCGTCCCCGAGGTGCTGGTGAGTGCCTACCTCATGGCCGGGATGGACAACCCACCATCTTTTCCGGAGCGGGAGGAGTTGGTTTACCAGCCGTTCCCACAGTTAGTGGAACGGTTGCAGCTTCGAGAGGAGTGTGGCAAAGACTCCTCTTCCAGCAATCATCCAATCTCCTCTCGCCCCGGTCTGGCGTCCATCCCGGAGGACCGTGTGGTGGGTACTCTCACCTTGGGGGACTCCACACCGTCCTCCTCCTCACCTCCTGCAGCCTCTCAACCACCAGCCAGCAAGCGGGGGAGGCGAGCATCCTGGGGGTCCACGTCCGAGGAGTCCCAGCCAGAGCCAGCCGTGCCGTTCGCCTCTTTTCTTCAGCCGACCTCCAGGCGGGTGGCTCGGCTGAAGAAAAAGAGGCAGCGGCAGGCAGTGCGGACTCGACTCCAGCCGGTGCAGCTGGCGTCCCAGCCGGTGATCCAGCCGGCATCCAGTCCGGTGCAGCCGGTGTCCCAGCCGGCGTCCAGTCCATCAAGCCCTGTCCAGCCGGCCTTCCAGCTGGTGTCAAGCCCTGTCCAGCCGGCCTTCCAGCCGGCGTCAAGACCTGTCCAGCCGGCCTTCCAGACGGTGCCCAACCTTGTCCCACCGACTTCCAAGTCGGCGGTCCCCCCCAGGACTTCCTCCCCTAAGTCCCCCAGGACTCCACGCCCTCGAGCGCAGCTGGGGATTAAGACTGTCCCACCCTGTCCTAACCCTTTTGGACTGACCCCCATGAACTTTGTTGTTCCCCCACCCCCCCTCCCTTGTTTGTTATTTTTGTTATCCCATCCCAACCCTGTCATTGTATTTTCCTGTTTGCCCTTGGTATTATTTGCCGTGTTTTGCCTTGTTTTGTCTGTCACCCAGTCTGTCTTGTCGCGTCCGTCTACCCCTTGGTGAGCACCTGGAGGTGCTCATTAAAGGGGGGGCTTCTGTCATGGCTCTGCCTCAGTTAGTCATGTTTTTCTTGGTCCTGTGGCAGAGCCATGACAAAGCCTTTGGTTTTGTGTGAGAAAACCATGGGGTGT
>NW_026634914.1:0-1782 GCF_024868665.1 Triplophysa rosa
AAAAAATATATGATTATTTTATGTTTTTAGTAAAGTTAAAGACTTGTTAGTGTTTAATGTTCACTTCTCTTAGATATTTAGAAGAGTTTGACATATTTTTCAGTTTTGTGGTTACCATTGTTTAGAAGAGTGGTGCATGTGCTTAGGCTCTGCAAAGCTACATTTGACCTGTAACGTGTTATGTTACCAGTGAGCAGTGACTGTGCTAATGCCAATTCTGAGATCAGTCTCTTCTTGCTCATTTTGGGTTGCATAAGTCAAGGTATTTGATTTATGCATATTAAAAGCAAATTTAGTTTAGTTAACTTAAAATGCAATTTAGATGTACTTATTTGTTTAAGTTCTGTCTGCTTAAATGATAAATTAATTATTTAATTCACACTTGCTAAGATTTGGTAAGAACTTTAACTTAACAGTATTTAACAGGGGTTACAGTGTGTAAACATTGCATTTCAAGTGCATGAAGACTTTTCAGGAATTTCCACTATTGTGTTCGACAGATGAAAGTCATGTGTTTGAAACGACACCAGTGTGAGTAAACATTGACAGGTTTGCCTCATTTTGCTATATGTACAATCCATTTAGAAAAAGCTCCCTCTGACAAGTTCTTTCCCAGTTTTTACAGCACAAAGTGGCACATTTGTTGTGAAAAATGCCACTTTGTGAAGAATTTACGAAACGGCGGTTAATGAAAGACATTGTTCGGTAAACAACTGTAAAATTAGCTATAAAGTTTGCACAGATGCATATAATCTCTGCACGCTCGTAAACTCTTGTCACACCGTAGGGTTTATAATGAAATGGGTTGTAAAATCTGAGACAGGCAAAATGCTTCAGAAATACTTCTGTAAGCTGGAGCGCTTTATGACTCGGGGAGCTTTTAATTTTTATCCCTCTATTTCATATGTTGAAACAAAATCTTTACCACAGAATATATGTAATGGACTATGGACTATTAGCTTGCCCATTAATGCCTGGAAAATATGAGTCGACGGTAGTTTCGCAAGCCCACAATGCTGAAATAAGTTTAGATTTTGTTTTCTCTAAAGGTCTGTAAAAGAGAGAGAGGACTTTATGGTGAAACCAGTGGTTTGCAGCATTGCAATACTTAAGTGAGACACAGTCTTAACACAAGCTGTAATTTTCAGTCTAGTGCTGAGATTGACAGATCTTTATCTTCTTATGGGACAACATCTTGACAGAACCTATTGATGAAATACGGTCTAAACAATAAAATGTAAAAATATATACATGTGGAAATACATAAATGTAAAACATAAATACATAAATGGGAAACACATAAATTTGTAAATAATTAAATACTATTTATTTATTAAATACATTATATTAATTAATTAATGTGGAAGAAATAAAGACATAAATGTATAAATACTCCTTTAATTTAGTTTTTTAACATTTTTATGAAAATTCATTTTTAATGTATTTCTTTTTGCTTTTTTTGCATTTTTTTGTATATTTCTTTTTGTATTTATTTCTTTTTAAAATTGGCAGGCTTGGGATTTTATTTCAATGGAGTCAGTCCAGTTTTTTTGTTAAACAAAAAGTTAAAATAAATCCAAGTCACAAATCAAACAAAATCTGTGACACTGACCATGTTAACTTTGTACAAAATGTCAGATTTCCTTGCTTCTGTCATGCTGGGATAATTTGTAGATTCCACGCTTTATTATCTACAGTGAGGGAAATAAGTATTTGATCCCCTGCTGATTTTGTAAGTTTGCCTACTTACAAACAAATGAAGGGTCTATAATTTTTATGGTG
>NW_026634915.1:0-113404 GCF_024868665.1 Triplophysa rosa
TGGCAATTTCCACATAAGAGCCTTTAAAACACAATATACTTGTTCTGTAAAAACATGATAAAAGTCATTCAACATTTGTTTCCATTTAAAATACACATACAGTCTTTTCATGTACAATTCTGTTTTCNTTTAGATGTTTTATAGATGTTGTTTTAAATTGAATATTAAGGTTTTAGTGGAAGATAAGATGAAACTTATCACCATATCACAAAACGTTCTTTTTCTTTTAAAAAACATAGTTAAAGAGGGTTTTAAAAAGGTTAAAATGAGCAAAGATTTTCTAATAAGCTGTAAAAATGGAAAGTGTTAAACATGTGAAGGTCTTGCATTGCTTTGCCTTGTCAGTTTGAATAAATATTTTTTTACAACAGCTTTGACTTGGGTTGCATTATTTTGTAAATTAAATTGTTTCATTCCTATATATTTATATGATATAGTGGTAAATAATAGATTACATTTGACTGTAAAAAACCTTATTTTACAGCATTTTTAATGTAAAATTGTTACAACATCATCTTGCCTTTTGAGGTATTTACAGGATTTTATTAGCAACTTAGTTGCCAGCTAAATACTGTAATTTCTTGGAATTACTAAAAAATACTGTAACATGTAATACAGGTTTGTTTCGATATTATTGTAAAAAAACAATAAGGCACTGTAATTCACAAACAACAATTACCTGTAAATTGCTTTACACTAAAATACTGCAAACCATTTTACAGCAATTAACAACAATTTTACAAGACTTTATTGGCAACTTTATTGCCAGCTAATTCCTGTAAATTCTACAGTACATTTTTTACAGTGTACAACAAAAGTATATAAGTGTAAATGTGCAAATTTGAAATTTATGCTTTTTGGAAAAAATAAAAATCAGGATTGAAGGAATAAAGCTGGTACTTTAACCATTCTATATTTGACAGAAAACAAACCAAAGGATGAGGACAGCAGCATTGCTGGGCCTGCCGTGGTACATGCGAGAAACTCCTTCAAAATTCATGAAGATTTGCGAGGTAAGCTGAAATATACTGTATAAGGGAAAATTGGACATTAGATCTCTTAATTTGCAGGGGTCTGAGAACCATATTTGTGTAATTGCTTGTAAGTAATTGTACCTTGTTTTGTTTACATTCTATAAAGCCCAGTGACCGTGAAGAGGATGTGATCAAGGGTGTGGTGATTGGAATCCTAGTAGTTGTGGAAAATGTGATGGAACCTATCCCATCGTTCTACAATGATGTTGCCCTGGTGATTGAGGAAGAAGTGGTAATGCGTCACCTGAGGGATATACCCAATGCTTTTCTGAACCTGATGGGCCTGGTGTATGCATTAAACCTTGACTACCCAAAGGAACTAAAATTCACTTGTGAAGTGATACAGCACCTGTTTATTGGACTTGGGTCAGACTCATGCACCGCAAGAGTTCACTCTTTGAAGAGCAAGTTGCTGCAATAAGGCAGAAAACAAAATTTTTGGTTGTATTGTTTTAAAGTTTTAAGATCATTGTTGTTTTAGATCTCATTGTTTTAAAGGAATAGTTCACCTTTAAAATTAAATTTCTGTCATCATTTACTCACCCTCTTGTCATTTTAAACCTGTATGACTTCTTCCGCAGAACACAAAAGAAGATATTTTAAAGAATGTTGTTGACAGCCCCCCATTCTTTTGCATTGGTTACAATAGAAGTGAACGGAGGGCTGTCCCTTCTATTGGGGGTCACTTCTAATGTAACCAATGCAAGAGAATGGGGGGCTGTCCACTACATTTTTCAAAATATATTTTGTGTTCTGCAGAAGAAAGTAAGTCATACAGGTTTGAAATGACAAGAGGGCGTGTAAATGATGACAGAAAAATGTTTTTCATTTTAAAGGTGAACTATTGATTTTTTTTCTTTCCTGCTTCATCTTTCCTTGTCATGTTTCAACGACTCGGAATTGAAGACACAGTTTAATGTCCAATTTTAACAGCTTATTGTGAGTTCTTCATGTACTAAAAATGTCTGATAAAGGCATTAAGACTCATTGTCATTAAGATGGCTTTGTGCATGCATGGAGAAGTTTACATGTTTGTTTGAGCTGTTTTGGCTCTAAGAGGGATCTGTGCATAGAGAAGATTGCATGTGTTTCTTGTTTTTATATCTTTGGATACAATGTATCTTGTTTAAAAAATAAATGCGGAGAGTTTCAATTTTGCTGTTGTGTTGATTTCTTTAAAAAAATCTGGTTCCAGATAAATATCCTGAACTTCTTGTCAAAGCAATAAAGTCCAGTAAACTCAAATAGTTAAGTTATGGCGTTGAAGACAAATTACTATTTTATGTCAGTTAGACTTGGTTCGTGGTTGTGTGAACATGAGAAATTAAGTTCAAATAATATGTTTTTCAGTTGACTTAACAAAAAATTCTAAATGCACATAAATTGATACAGTACATTGGCTCAATTAACTGCAAGTTATTTCAACTACTACATATAAGTCAAGAGAACTTAACACCTAATGTTTGCCAAACTTGACTAAGTTAATGCAACAAGATGACTTGACTAAGTCAAGTTGGGTCAACAAATAATTTTTTACAGTGTAGCGGTTCTGATATAAGCGAGTAGAGTAAGGCTGATAGTGGACACCCCTGTCTAATCGATCTTGTGATTTTAAAACATTCTGTTAAAAAACCATTACATTTGATCTTTGTTATTGCACCTTTGTATAAAATTTCAATCCATTTCGTAAAAACCTCGCCAAAACCAAAACTCCTTAAAACCTCAAATAAATACTCATGCTCCACCCTATCAAAAGCTTTCTCAAAATCAAAACTGATTACGTACCCTTCTCCTTTTTTTTCCATCATATACCATATTGTATCTCTTATTCTCATCGTTGTATCAGCTATATCTCGTCCTTTTACTCCATATGCCTGGTTTGTTTTAATTATACTTGGTATTACTTCTTTTAACCTGTTTGCTAAAACCTTGGCTAAAATTTTAAGATCTGTATTCAGCATGGTAATTGGCCTGTAGTTTTTTAAGTCTACTTCCTTTTATATATCAGTTTCATGAGCCCCATCCTTGTTCTTTCATTCATTTCTCCTTTTTCAAAAATCTCTTTAAAAAATCTTGATTAAAACTCCTTTAAAACATACATAAAATTCTGCTCCCAAACCATCTATTCCTGGACTTTTCTTTTTATTCAATTCTTCTATTGCTCTTTCAATCTCCTCTTCTCTGATTTCTTGTTCACACTCTTCTTTATCTTCCTCACTTACTTTTGTTTTGATCTGATTTAACAGTTTCTCTTTTTCTTTCTCTTCCACACCCCTTGCACTAAACAGATCCTCATAAAAATACCTTATTTCTTCTAAAATCTTTTCATTCCCTTTTAAAATTTCTCCATTTTTCCCCCTTATTTCTTTTATCGTTTCAGCTTTCCCTCTCTGCTTTTCCAGATCGAAAAAGAATTTAGTGCATTTTTCTCCTTCCACCACATATTTTGCTTTGCTTCTAAGCCTCGCCCCCTCATATTTTTTTTCTTCTATCTCTTTTAGTTTTCCATCCATTTCTTTTATTTTTTCTATATCTTTTTTATCTTTCTTCAATTCCATTTCCAAACTTTCTTTAATTTCTCTTTCTTTGTACCTTTTACTTTTCTGTATTAATCTACAGTAATCAATAGAGAATTTTTTTATTAGAAATTTTACGTTCTCCCACCATATTCTCTTATCCTCTTCATACATTCCATTTTCCTTTTCCTTTTCTATGATTTCTTTTATCTTTTCAACATACGCTTCATTATTTAAAATCTGTGTATTTAAAATCCATACTCCCGGCCCTCTTTGTGTTTTACTCCAGTCCAGAATAAAAAATAAAAACTTATGATCACTAAAACTAGTTTCCACATACTTGATATTTTCCATAAAATTCTCCACATTTCTGCTACATAAAATAAAATCAATTCTAGTTTGGCATACAAAATTCCCCACTATTTGTCTTCTTGAAAAGTCTTTTTTCCTTCCATTTCTTTCTCTCCAAACATCTATTATATTATTTTCTTCCATTAAAGCTTTTAATTCTTTTCTTCCCGTATCGCTTTTAAAAACCATTCCCTCAGCCATATCTTGTTTACTAAAAACTGTGTTAAAATCCCCCATCATTATAATTTCTTTGTAGTTTTTCACAATATTTTTTAACTCTTTAAAATACTCTTTCTTTTCCTTTTCCTCCCCTGGTGCATGTACATTAACTAAAATCAAATCTCTTCCTTCATATTTTGTCTCAACCGCTAAACATTTTCCCATATTATCTTTGTACACAATTTTGCTTACTTTAAAAACATCATTATTCATTAAAATTGCCACACCTCTCCCAAATCTCCCATCTCCATTGTTATATAAAATCCCTCTATCCCATTTCTTTTTAACATCAATCATCACATTTTCATTCCAGTTTGTTTCTTGTAATGCTATAATGTCTTGACCTTTACATTTTTCCTGTACCTTTTCAAATTTTCTCATGTCCATCAGTCCTCTTGCATTAAAAGTAGCGCAATTCAAAACCATTAAAAGAAAAATAAATACTTAAAATACATTATATATCATTTTCTCCTTCCAGTCCTCTTAAAACTTCAAAAATGTTAGCTTTTGTTTTTTTTCTTGCACAATTCAAATTTGGTTTCACCTTCATTTTTCTCCTTCTTCTATATTCTCTCTGCCCTCTGTCACTGCTGTCCATCTTTTCTTCTTCACTTTCCGTTTCTTCGTTGTCATCCGTCTGTCCTTGCCCATCTCCCTCCGCTCCCGATATCTCCATTTCCATCATTTGACTGTCCTTCTCCATCGTTTCTCCATTCTTATTTACTTCGTCCTCTTTTACTCCGTTACTCGTTGCTTCTTCTGTTTCTCTTTGTTGTAGTTCTTTCTCCTCCTGTCCTCCATCAATTTGTCCATCCTCCTCTTTGTTTCCTTCATGCACCTGTCCGTCCACCTGTTTTTCTTTTTCTCCTTCCTCTTCCTCCATCCAACATTCACATTTATTTAAAATCTCCTCACACTACGGGCATCTGACAGCATTGCAGTCCCTTGCAAAGTGACCCCTTTCCTCACATTTATAGCACGTGAAATTTGGGCAATCTTTCAGCATGTGATTCGGGCTCATACACAGCCTACAAGTTTTCACTTGCTGACTGTGTATCACCCGGAAATGCTGTGGCCCTTCGGCCGTCTCCAGCCTTGTGCTATATGGCAATGATGCCACCTCCTTGGGGAATCGCACTTTTAGGAACCTCGTTCCATCCTCTATGTCAGTGCCCGGGTAGCATCTCCTTTTGAGTTTTGCCAAGGGCTCAACACCCCATCCATCCAATTTTTCTAAAATTGTACTATCTTCGAGGTAGACGGGCAGGTGCATGAAGGAAACTACATAATCCCGGTTATGTAGATTTTTCACCTCACATATTACTCCTTTAACTTTTAGTCCTTCCAGTAGTTTATCGCATTCCTCTTCTTTTTCCATTGTTAGTTCATATTCCTTTCCTTGTCTTGGTCTTAATGCCAGAATTTTTCCTTGTCCACATTTCTCCGTTACCGCTTCTTTCAAATATTTTCTTGTATTAAACTTATCTCGTACTACTTTGTTTCTTTCATTTCCAGCTCATAGTCTTTCATCCAGTCCATTGTCGTTATCTTTTCGTGTTCCTCCTGCCAGTCCATTTTCGCCAGCAGGCATGCTTTTTTTTTTTTACATGTTTACACAAATTGAAACATTTACAGGCCTTCCATACATTGTTAAAAATACATGTAAAAACAGTGAAAAGTACTTTTGAAATTAAAAGACTTATTTTAAAAGCCTTTACACAAACACAATATTAAAATCACAAAACTTTCTTTAAATAATCAGACTAAAATATTCCTACACACTTGTATGTTAAAATTCATTCTCTACTCTTAACAAAACTTCTTTCACATATTTAAAACATCATTAAAATCAACCATTATCATCAGGCCTCTTCCAGTTAACATCTTCAAATATTTTACACACGTCATCAGTAAAAACATTGTAAAATTCCTCCAACTTGTCTTGTTCCTTAAAATAAAAATGCAAATGCTTCAGGCACTTTTCAACTTTCCTTTTCAACACCATTTCTACATCCATTACAATATTTTCTTTTTTGGCAGCGACTCTCCTTTCCCATATTGCACTTTTCATCAACATAACAAGCATTTGCTTACTTTAAAAACATCATTATTCATTAAAATTGCCACACCTCTCCCAAATCTCCCATCTCCATTGTTATATAAAATCCCTCCATCCCATTTCTTTTTAACATCAATCATCACATTTTCATTCCAGTTTGTTTCTTGTAATGCTATAATGTCTTGACCTTTACATTTTTCCGTACCTTTTCAAATTTTCTCATGTCCCTCAGTCCTCTTGCATTAAAAGTTACGCAATTCAAAACCATTAAAAGAAAAAAGAAAAATAAATACTTAAAATACATTATATATCATTTTCTCCTTCCAGTCCTCTTAAAACTTCAAAAATGTTAGCTTTTGTTTTTTTTCTTGCACAATTTAAATTTGGTTTTACCTTCATTTTTCTCCTTCTATATTCTCTCTGCCCTCTGTCTCTGCTGTCCATCTTTTCTTCTTCACTTTCCGTTTCTTCGTTGTCATCCGTCTTTCCTTTCCCATCTCCCTCCTCTCCCGATATCTCCATTTTCATTTGACTGTCCTTCTCCTTTTTTTCTCCACACTTTATTTTGTCTTTGTCCATGTCTCGTTCTAAGCTTTCCATGTTGTTTAATTGCGTTGTCTTTCCTTCCTCTTTATCTATTTGTATTTCTTTATTTCCTTGTTCTGTTGTTTCTTCTTTCTGCTCACCTCCTGTTATTTCTTGTTGCTGTAATCCACTTTCTTTGTCCATCTTTTCCCCTTTTGTGTTTGGTTTCTCTTGATCTTCCGTCGAAATTGCCTGTTCTATTTGTTCCTCTGTGGCCGTTTTCTCTCTTATTTCTTTGTTTTCTTCTTCTGTTGTTTCGTTTTCTGCCATTTCATCATCATTATTGTGTCTTTCATGCACCTGCCCGCTCACATTCGTTTCTTCATTTATCCAACATTCACATTTGTTTAAAAAATTTCTGCAATCCAGGCACTTTATAGCATTGCAGGTGCGACAAGGGGACCCATTATCACCACTCCTCTTTATTCTAACAATGGAGGAAGTCATCAAGAGCGCAAACCCAGCAACTGGCATCACATTCGGCAAGGTGAAGATTGGAGCAATAGCATATGCGGATGACCTTATCCTCCTGGCGTCCGACCACGGGGAGCTCCAGGAGAAACTGGACGGCCTGCTGAGAGGACTAGACAAAGTTGGCCTGACACTTAACACCAAAAAGTCATCCAGCATAATCTTAAGAGATGGAAGGAACAAAAGATCGGTCCTGGCACCCACCATTTTCACCACCCCAAACGGAGGAATAAAAGCCCTGGGGGTGCGGGGTGCTGGACCAAGCCAAATATTTGGGATTACAGTTCACGTGGAAAGGGATGGTCAGCCCAAAACATACAACAGCTCTGGAAGGAATGCTCAAAGAAATAAAGGAAGCACCTCTTAAGCCATTCCAAAGGCTTGCCCTCCTACGCGAGTTCACGGTTCCAAAACTGCTACACAAACTAATCTTAGGAGGGGCACATAGGAATACCATCAATGCGATCGACCGGATGGTCAGATCGGCAGTGAGGAGCTGGCTGAGATTGCCCCGCGATACTCCACTGGGTTTCCTCTACGCCCCTATCATGGAGGGAGGACTGAACATCCCTAACCTGGGGACGACAATCCCTATATACAGAAAGCAAGGTTCAAGAAATTACTGAACATAGACTCCCCGGTAATGAAAACCCTGACGGCCAAACCTCACTTCATCAAAAAACTCCGCTCAATCAACATCCCAGTCCGGGTGGGGAAGGAAACGGTGTCTACCAAGTCCGAGGCAAAGACGGAATGGACGAACATGCTGCACACTGCGGTGGATGGGAAAGAGCTCGGCGAACCCAACGTTGACCCCGCCAGCCACAGATGGTTGCAGAAGCCACAGAGAGTCTTCCCGCGATTACACCTTCTAGGGGGCGCCACGGCTGTGAGGGAGAGAAAAAAGAAAGAAGGGCGGCGAGTGAGACGTTTTGGCTTCTTTTGGATGTCGCGCCACGCATAGGCAGCAAAGGGCAGCAAACTACCAACTCTAGGCGCTCTGCGGACGCAAGGGTGGCGAGCGAGTTGTTTTGGCATCTTTTGGATGTCGCGCCACACATAGGCAGCAAGGGGCAGCAATCTACCTACTCTAGGCGCTCTGTGTACGCAAGGGTGGCGAGCAAGACGTTTTGGCATCTTTTGGGTGTCGCGCCACGAATAGGCAGCAAGGGGCAGCAAACTAGCAAGTCTAGGTGCGCTGCGGATGTGAGGAAGACTATGGCAGAGTTAGGCGGTAAGGGGGAAGCGAAAGTCTCCTCGTGTATGTGGTGATGAAGATTAGGTGGTGAGGGGATGAATAGGCATTTTGTGGTGCGAGGGTCCAAGCCCGCAGCACTTTGCCACCCCTTGTGGTGTCCGTACGATGCCTCTCCGGGCCCCTAAACTCCGATAAGGGAAAAAAGTCCCAATCATAATAAGAGTGAGCGAGAATTTGGCGTCCAATTCAGGTATACGAGCCCTTCGTCTGCCTAGTTGACCGATGGCAATCTATATGAATGAACAATTGTCCACGATTTACCTAACTTTCCTTGCGGCGGCCATGTAAGCAGACAGATCGGACATTCACCCATCATTGTGAGTTGTACATCATTCATTCCTTTCAAACAGAGCGATGATCCTGGAAATTTTNAGGGGAATATAGCTGAGGGGAGGGGTGCTACCCAGCAAGAGCAGGAAAGCCAGAGGGCGACCGGTAGCAATGGAGGACCTGAAATGCCAGGGTGGATGCGGAGCCAAAGAAACATTAAACCATATCACGCAGATATGCCACTTGACACATGATGCCCGCTGCGCCAGACACAACAGAGTCCTGAGGCTGCTGGAGAGAAAGCTGAGAGCACATACGATTACCACCTGGACTGAACCTGTCATCAAGACTACCCGCTCCTTTATAAAGCCCGACCTTATCACAGAGACACCCAAAAAATCACAATCATTGACGTGTCAGTCGTCTCTGGGACTAGAATGGAGGAGTCGTGGAGGATAAAAGAGGAGAAATACAACACCGGCGATAACAAAGCAGCAATAACCACATGGAACGAAACTGGACTAGAAACTAAACACTTACCTGTCATCATTTCGAGTAGAGGGCTGATGTACGGCCCCTCGGGAAGAGGACTACGAGGATTAGGACTGTCGAGCAGAGACATTATTGATCTATGCCTTCTTACCATCATGGGGACCATAAAATGCTATGATAACTATATGAACTGGACTGCATAGTCACATGAGAAACAACACCAACCAACTGTATGCATAATGACCCGCCAAGCGGCGATTAATCATCCAAGGCCCAGCCGAAAACGTTACTAGAGGCGTACTCAAGCTGAAACACCTATGGACTTGATAACAAGATGTAAAATAGCCAAATGCCTCGTCATCTAATTAGTGACGCTCATGAATGGATGAACGAGATTCCCACTGTCCCTGCCTGCTATCTAGCGAAACCACAGCCAAGGGAGCGGGCTTGGCAGAATCAGCGGGGAAAGAAGACTCTGTTGAGCTTGACTCTAGTCTCCGTGAAGAGACATGAGGGGTGTAGGATAAGTGGGAGGCGCCGCCGGTGAAATACCACTACTCTTATCGTTTCCTCACTCACCCGGTGAGGCTCGCTTCTGGCCTCAAGCCCTCGGCCCCTCGCCTGTCAAACCTAACGCAGGTGTCCTAAGGGAGCTCAGGGAGGACGGAAACCTCCCGGGAGCAGAAGGGCAAAAGCTCGCTTGACTATGATTTTCAGTATGAGTATGGACCGGAAAGCGGGGCCTCAGATCCTTCTGGCTTTTGGGTTTTAAGCAGGAGGTGTCAGAAAATTACCACAGGGATAACTGGCTTGTGGCGCCAAGCGTTCAAGCGACGTGCTTTTTGATCCTTCGATGTCGGCTCTTCCTATCATTGCAAGCAGAATTCGCCAAGCGTTGGATTGTTCACCCACTAACAGGGAACGTGAGCTGGGTTTAGACCGTCGTGAGACAGGTTAGTTTTACCCTACTGATGCCTGTTGTTGCGACAGTAATCCTGCTCAGTACGAGAGGTACCGCAGGTTCAGACATTTTATACAATTGCCAGGAAACAAGAGCTAAGCGTGTTTGTCAATTATTCAAAAACTAAAAAAAACTACTGGTAGGCTCTATTTAGCTTAATCACGCATAATTGCATGTACGTCCTTATCATCAAACTGCATCTCAAGATGAGAGAATAGCGTTGTCTGCTTAAATGCAGGTTAAAGTTTGAAATTAATCAAAATTAAAATTCATATTATATGTCATATCATATTACAATATATTCTACATAATAATAACCCAAACAATATAGCTTATTTAGCCCTACTTGGCTAAATATAAAAGGAAAGCGGCAATAAAAGCAAACTGCGCTTTTGAGCCACCTATAAACACAGCAACGGAAATTCCGTCACCTTGACAGCCCTACAATCACGATCAAAAAATCTGCACATGACATTACATTACAGTTCTTTATCACGTGTCTTTATGTGTGAAGGCGCACTGGGGGACAAATCCTTGGACACATTATGCCTTCATTTTCCGAGATCTCTGTATGAAAAGGCTATTAAATAAGAATTCAGTTTTTACTTTTTTTTGGTCAGTACGTCTACCTCGGGTTGTTTTGCCATGTGCAGTGTAAATGCAGATATCGGATATGTGTCACTTTTAAAAGAAGCTGTAAGCGGGTAGGATATAGTCACAAAAACGGAATTGAGCATAAAGAACTGCGGTGTAAATGCGGCCTTTCTTGCCAAAACTGTTTATGCACCTTCTGAAAGACTGCCTCGATTAAGGCTACACATCGAGCCAGGCACCCCCTGCACACGTGGAGGGCCAGAGACAGACATGTACTCCCTGGTGGTCTAGTGGCAGGGATTCAGCGCTCTCACCGCCGTGGCCTGGGTTCGATTCCTGGTCTGGGAAATTGTTTTTGGACGCCCTATGGCGCTTTTCCATGAATCTTTAAACAAACAGGTGTTTGCACGGTCTCCAAGGGTTAAAAATACTATTCCTTCGAGCCGGATTCGAACCAGCGACCTAAGGATGACCAGAGAGACGCCTACAGTCCTCCCCTCTACCAAATGAGCTATCGAAGGCCTGGTAAGCTGCGCCTGCCGACTGAGCTATTTTTGGCGCAGGTCAGAGGACGCCCCATGGCACGCAAAGGAGCTGAGGCACAACGAGCCAGCCACTAGTCGAAACTAGAATCTTCTGATCCGTAGTCAGATGCGTTATCCATTGCGCCACTGACCCACCCTCACAGCGCCCTCCGAATTGCCGTGCACAGGAAAACAGAACAAGACGAATGTAAATCGACACTCGGCAAAGGCGTACAGAATGCACGCTCACTGCTCATCAAACCCTTCAGAGGATTACTAGCAATTTCAAGGCAGCTGTCTTTAGAGCTAGACTCTGCTGGAGACAGGCTCTCCAGGAACTGTGTTTGCCACCTGTGCCTTACACTGTCTGACAGAAATTCAGCGATGGACCGATTCCGTATAAGGCCAATCACGTGAGCACCAGGAGGCTCCAGCGTGTGCAAAGCAATGTGAGAAGTGGGATTCGAACCCACGCCTCCAGAGGAGACTGCGACCTGAACGCAGCTCCTTTTTTTTTATTCAAGCACTAAAGCTTACAGCACCTGACATTCCCAGGCTGTCTCCCATCCAAGTACTGACCAGGCCCGACCCTGCTTGGCTTCCGAGATCAGACGAGAGAGGGCGTGCATTTTTTTATTATTTATTTAAAATATAACATCTTACATAAAATTTACATTAAAAATGACAAAAAAACAAAAAACTGAAAACAAAATCTGACAAAACAAACTAAAATCACATCTCTTTCTCTGGCAATTTCCACATAAAAACCTTTAAAACACAATATACTTTTTCTGTAAAAACATGATAAAAGTCATTCAACATTTGTTTCCATTTAAAATACACATACAGTCTTTTCATGTACAATTCTGTTTTCCTTTTCAACACAATCCAGACATCCAACACAATTTTTTCCTTTTTAGCTACAATTCTTCTTTCCCAGATTGCACTTTTCATTAACATTATCCACAGATTTATAAACTTTTTGTTTTCACACTTCTTTTCCCAACCAAACATCACCACTCTATCCCATTCCATTACATTTTCATCCCACTCCTCAGTCAGATCCTTAACCACACATTTGCATTTTTCCAAAAAACCTTCCAGTTCTTTACAATATAAAAACATATGTAAAATCCATTCTTTCTTTTCTTGGCACACTTTACACAAAGCGCTTTGTTCCATTCCAATCTTATTTAAAATAACATCAGCAAAAACCACTCTGTGTCTTATAAAATATTCCAAACCCTCCAACTTTACGTCCACACATTTCCCTCTCATGTTTCTCCATATACACTCTTCTTTTAAATCTTTGAATTTTTCCACCCAGTACTTATTCGTTATCGGCTCTTTAAAAACATCATCTCTAAAAACACAATAAAAACTTTTTACACTACATTCATTAAAATCATGCATTTTTCCTCCCAATTTCACAGTGATGTTTCTTTCTTTTGTCTCTTCTTCCATACTCTCTATTCTCTCAATCCATTCTTTTGGTATTGCGTTCTTAATGACTTCATATTTATTTCTTAATTCTTGTACATTATATTCTTCCTTAGCCTCCTCCATCGTGTCCACAATATATTGTGTTTGTAAAAAACCTTCTTTAAATTCATATAAAACGTCTCTTACTTTTGTTATTCCAACTCCCATCCATTTTTTAAAAAACAGTTCTTTTCCTTGATTTAAAATGTTATTATTTAAAAACAAAGGTTGGTTTAAAATTGTCTCTCTCCCATGTGGCTCGTACTCAATTTTCGATAAAAACTTTCCCCAGGCACTAAACATTTCTCGATAAAATTCAGGTAGTCCTTCTGTCATCCAAAATTTTGTCTTCATCCAAAGTGTGTCGTCTCCCATATTAAAATCTCCACATTTGTTTAAAAAATATTTCATTGTTTTCTTCCACTCAGTTTGATTCTCTTCATTTAGGTATTTCTTTACAGTTTTCACTCTCATCGCATTTTTCCGTTGTTCCACATCCATTAAACCCAGACCTCCCTTTTCCAACTCCCCTAAAATCGTGTTATAAGCAATTCTTGCCGGTTTCCCCTCCCATAAAAAATCTGTAAAACATTTCTTCAACCTCTTTTCCATCCATACAGGCATTTCAGAAACATATAGAACGTACCACACTTTTGAAACCATTAAAACATTCAATATTAAAACCTTCCCCTTCAAGTTTAGATTCCTCAGTTTCCAAAAATTTAACCTCCTCTCTATCGCTGTTATCAGTTGTTCCCACATGTCGTCTCTTGTTTTCTTCTCATTCTTCCCCATTAAAATTCCTAAAATCCTCATTTCCTCCACTTCTTTGAAATTAAAACAATCCGTTAAAATCATTGCTTTTCCAAATCTCATATACATCGTCTTATCCTCATTTATTTTGCTCCCAGACCCTCTACAGTATTCCTTTACAATATTCATTACTTCTTTGACGCTTTCTTTCGTTTTTACAAAAATCGTTGTGTCGTCAGCGTATTGGAAAATCTTTCCCTCTGCCTTGCTTTTTTCGATCTCTATTCCTATTATTTCTTCCTTTTGTTTTATAAGTAGTCCTAGCGGTTCTGATATAAGCGAGTAGAGTAAGGCTGATAGTGGACACCCCTGTCTAATCGATCTTGTGATTTTAAAACATTCTGTTAAAAAACCATTACATTTGATCTTTGTTATTGCACCTTTGTATAAAATTTCAATCCATTTCGTAAAAACCTCGCCAAAACCAAAACTCCTTAAAACCTCAAATAAATACTCATGCTCCACCCTATCAAAAGCTTTCTCAAAATCAAGACTGATTACGTACCCTTCTCCTTTTTTTTCCTTCATATACCATATTGTATCTCTTATACTCATCGTTGTATCAGCTATATCTCGTCCTTTTACTCCATACGCCTGGTTTGTTTTAATTATACTTGGTATTACTTCTTTTAACCTGTTTGCTAAAACCTTGGCTAAAATTTTAAGATCTGTATTCAGCATGGTAATTGGCCTGTAGTTTTTTAAGTCTACCTTTTCTCCCTTCCTTTTATATATCAGTTTCATGAGCCCCATCCTTGTTCTTTCATTAATTTCTCCTTTTTCAAAAATCTCTTTAAAAACTCCATTTAAAATCTTAATTAAAACTCCTTTAAAACATACATAAAATTCTGTTCCCAAACCATCTATTCCTGGACTTTTCTTTTTATTCAATTCTTCTATTGCTCTTTCAATCTCCTCTTCTCTGATTTCTTGTTCACACTCTTCTTTATCTTCCTCACTTACTTTTGTTTTGATCTGATTTAACAGTTTCTCTTTTTCTTTCTCTTCCACACCCCTTGCACTAAACAGATCCTCATAAAAATACCTTATTTCTTCTAAAATCTTTTCATTCCCTTTTAAAATTTCTCCATTTTTCCCCCTTATTTCTTTTATCGTTTCAGCTTTCCCTCTCTGCTTTTCCAGATCGAAAAAGAATTTAGTGCATTTTTCTCCTTCCACCACATATTTTGCTTTGCTTCTAAGCCTCGCCCCCTCATATTTTTTTTCTTCTATCTCTTTTAGTTTTCCATCCATTTCTTTTATTTTTTCTATATCTTTTTTATCTTTCTTCAATTCCATTTCCAAACTTTCTTTAATTTCTCTTTCTTTGTACCTTTTACTTTTCTGTATTAATCTACAGTAATCAATAGAGAATTTTTTTATTAGAAATTTTACGTTCTCCCACCATATTCTCTTATCCTCTTCATACATTCCATTTTCCTTTTCCTTTTCTATGATTTCTTTTATCTTTTCAACATACGCTTCATTATTTAAAATCTGTGTATTTAAAATCCATACTCCCGGCCCTCTTTGTGTTTTACTCCAGTCCAGAATAAAAAATAAAAACTTATGATCACTAAAACTAGTTTCCACATACTTGATATTTTCCATAAAATTCTCCACATTTCTGCTACATAAAATAAAATCAATTCTAGTTTGGCATACAAAATTCCCCACTATTTGTCTTCTTGAAAAGTCTTTTTTCCTTCCATTTCTTTCTCTCCAAACATCTATTATATTATTTTCTTCCATTAAAGCTTTTAATTCTTTTCTTCCCGTATCGCTTTTAAAAACCATTCCCTCAGCCATATCTTGTTTACTAAAAACTGTGTTAAAATCCCCCATCATTATAATTTCTTTGTAGTTTTTCACAATATTTTTTAACTCTTTAAAATACTCTTTCTTTTCCTTTTCCTCCCCTGGTGCATGTACATTAACTAAAATCAAATCTCTTCCTTCATATTTTGTCTCAACCGCTAAACATTTTCCCATATTATCTTTGTACACAATTTTGCTTACTTTAAAAACATCATTATTCATTAAAATTGCCACACCTCTCCCAAATCTCCCATCTCCATTGTTATATAAAATCCCTCCATCCCATTTCTTTTTAACATCAATCATCACATTTTCATTCCAGTTTGTTTCTTGTAATGCTATAATGTCTTGACCTTTACATTTTTCCCGTACCTTTTCAAATTTTCTCATGTCCATCAGTCCTCTTGCATTAAAAGTTACGCAATTCAAAACCATTAAAAGAAAAAAGAAAAATAAATACTTAAAATACATTATATATCATTTTCTCCTTCCAGTCCTCTTAAAACTTCAAAAATGTTAGCTTTTGTTTTTTTTCTTGCACAATTCAAATTTGGTTTTACCTTCATTTTTCTCCTTCTTCTATATTCTCTCTGCCCTCTCTCACTGCTGTCCATCTTTTCTTCTTCACTTTCCGTTTCTTCGTTGTCATCCGTCTTTCCTTGCACATCTCCCTCCACTCCCGATATCTCCATTTCCATTTGACTGTCCTTCTCCATCGTTTCTCCACACTTTATTTTGTCTTTGTCCATGTCTCGTTCTAAGCTTTCCATGTTGTTTAATTGCGTTGTCTTTCCTTCCTCTTCATCTATTTGTATTTCTTTATTTCCTTGTTCTGCTGTTTCTTCTTTCTGCTCACCTCCTGTTATTTCTTCTTGTTGCTGTAATCCACTTTCTTTGTCCATCTTTTCCCCTTTTGTGTTTGGTTTCTCTTGATCTTCCGTCGAAATTGCCTGTTCCATTTGTTCCTCTGTGACCATTTTCTCTCTTATTTCTTTGTTTCCTTCTTCTGTTGTTTCGTTTTCTGCCATTTCACCATCATTATTGTGTCTTTCATGCACCTGCCCGCTCACATTCGTTTCTTCATTGACCCAACATTCACATTTGTTTAAAATTTTCCTGCAATCCAGGCACTTGACAGCATTGCAGTCTCTTGCGAAATGTCCTTTCTCCTCACACTTATGACACTTAAATTCCGGGCAATCCTTCATCATATGTTCAGGGCTCATGCACAGCCTACAGGTTTTAATCTGATGGCTGTGCATCACCCTGAAGAACTGCAGCCCTTCCTCTGTGTCCAGTTTAGTGCTATATGGGAGGGACATTACCTCTTTTGGGAAGCGTGATTTCACGTATCTCGTTCCGTCCTCTATTGTCGTGCCTGGATATACTCTTCTTTTTATGCCTGATATTGGGGTAACTCCCCATCCTTTCAATTTATTTATAATTTCATTATCATCAATGTAGACGGGCAGGTGCATGAAAGAGACAATATATTCTCTATTTTGCAGACTTATAATTTCACAGTTCACCTCTTTTATTATCAGTCCATCTTCTAACGATTCCACATCCTTCACACTTTCTAGAGTCACCTCATATTCCTTGTTTTGTTTTGGTCTCACCGCCAAGATTTTTCCTCTTCCAATCTTCTCCGTCACCGCCTTTATAATTTCTTCTGCTTTTATGTTCGTGTTACTTGTATTCACCGTTATTGTTGCCTCTTTTAGATAATCCTTCTTCCTTGTCTTTTCCTTTTGTTCCGTAAATCCATCTCGTAGTTGTTTTTCCGTTCTTTGTTCGTTCACCAATCGTGTTTCTCCTGCCATTGCTGAGGTCGATGCCATGTGTCCGTCCATAATACACAAAGAAAAAATGAAAAAAGTGCCCTTTAGAAAGCTTAATTCCCTCCCAACAGCGCTTGCTGCTGGGAGGAAGTGATCAACTCAGAAAAATACTTAACAATTGAAATCAAAACACTGCTTAAAACTTACAAAAAAACAAAACAAACACAAAACGTTTGGTGAGCCTGTCTCACCCTCTACTGCCAACTCACTTCCTGTTAGCTCTCTAGCGCTGTTCAGGGTGGTGTGGCCGTTAGCAGGACTTCTTGACTACATCTGCAGGGAGGGGATTGGCAGGTTTTGCTGAGGTCTCAAGGAATTTCTGGTGCATGCGATTAAACCCTGCTCAAAGCCCATATGTTCACAATGTAACAAGGTAAAATCCAGTGATGTTTTTAGAGGCCTAGAGTTTGAAGCCTGTTGTGTTCTCTCTGAAACCTGGGGATTTTCCACTGTTTACAAGTAACCATGATTACGCACGTACGCCACGCGGTCTCGTATGGAGACCATGGCTTGTTTGGTGGTCTCGTGTAGTAACCATTGTATGCAAATTATTTTAAAAATGATGTAATAACCAGCGTACCACCATTAGATACGTACCATGTTACCTGGGACTTATTGGTGGCAGTCAATTAACAATTGGTTAATAAAAATAAGAGATAACAGGAAAATACCTGATTGGTTTCAGAAGAGACCACCTTTCAGAAATTTTACTATAACTGTAGACTGGAAAACACTTGGTTTTTAGATGACTTGGAACATCTCACTTTGTTTGACTCGAGCAAATAAAGTTAACTCCTTGACACCCGGACCTTCTTTGTCTGAGAGATTTTTTGAACTACAAGACTGATATTTTTCCACAACATTTGCTGTATGTCCTGCCGCTCTAAACATAGCGCGGCATCACAGCTCAGTTCACACAAAAAAGTTAGTGGTATGCAAATTTTTGCCCAAACTTAGGACCGATCGGATTGGCTCCCGCTGCGCGGTATCCAATGGGCTTGATAATCGTGCTCGAGGCTACGCCCTGTGGATGAAGGGGGAGGTTTGTTCTCCTTTTGTCCTGATCATGCGGGGGAGCGCTAGTTTTCACTCTTTGCTGCTCTCACGGCGTGATTTTATTCGGTTCCCCTAGCGTTTCACGCAATGTAGAGAGACCTCTCTCGAAAGGGAACGTCTCCGGTTGCTGTCGTAACCTCGGTTCCCTGAGAGGAGGGAACGAGACATTGCGTAAACTGCCGTGCTCGCGCGCTCAGATCGTCGCGCTGCATGTTTCAGTCGTAAGATTCTGAGGAATGCGGTCCAGATGGCGAGTTATATAGGGGTGGCCCTTAAGCGCCGTCTTGACCGGCATTGGCCAGTTACATTTTATTTTCACTGGCGTTATTCAATAAGGATTCAGTAAAGGTTGGAGAAGGGGATTCCCCTAGCGTTTCACGCAATGTCTCGTTCACTCCTCTCAGGGAACCGAGGTTACGACAGTAACCGGAGACGTTCTCCACTTGTTCTACTACGTCGTCTCGCTCATGCACCTGCCCGTCTACATGACTCTCGTCGTCGTTAAAACCGCATTCACACTTATTTAAAACTTTTTTACAGTCCGGGCACTTGATCGCATTGCAATCTCTAGCAAAATGTCCTCTCTCCTCGCATTTGTAGCACTGAAACTCTGGGCAGTCTTTCATGATGTGATCAGGGCACATGCACAGCCGACAGGTTTTAATCTGATGGCTGTGCATCACCCTGAAGAACTGCAGCCCTTCAGCCGTTTCCAGCTTAGTGCTGTACGGGAGAGAGACAACTTCTTTGGGGAAGCGAGATTTGACAAACCTTGTGCCGTCTTCGATGTCCGTGCCCGGATACAAACGTCTTCTAATTTCTGATATTGGGGTAACTCCCCACCCTTCAAGTTTATTTAAAATATCTCGATCGTCTATGTACGCGGGCAGGTGCATGAACGAGACGACATAGTCTCTTTTTTGTAGTCTCTTTACTTCGCAGTTTACTTCCTTTATCCTTATTTCATCTTCCAGCATTTCAACATCATTCACGTTTTCTAAAGTCACCTCATATTCTTTGTTCTGTTTAGGTCTTACCGCCAGGATTTTTCCTTTTCCAATCTTTTCCGTTACAGCCTTTATAATGTCCTCAGCCCTCGCATTCACGTTTGAAATATCCACCGTCACTGTAGCCTCCTTCAAGTATTCCTTCTTTACGTTGTTCTTTCTTTGTTCCTTTTCATTTGCAGTCCCATCTCGTCGTCTTTGTACAGTTCCAGGTTCGTTTACCGTGCGTGTTCCTCCAGCCATTTCCAAGTTCATTACCACATGTCCATCCGCCATTGTTCACCAAACAAAAGAAAAATGTGTGCAAAAAGAAAAAACTCACTCCCCCCGAACAGCAAACGCTGTCGGGAGAAGTAAATCAAAGTGAAAAACTAAAAAAACTTTCAAAATAAACACTTGATAACTCAAAATAAGAAACCTTCTTTAAACTCATATAGAACATCTCTTACTTTTATTATTCCAACTTCCATCCATTTCTTAAAAAACAGTTCTTTTCCTTGATGTAAAATGTTGTTATTTAAAAACAGAGGTTGGTTTAAAATATTTTCTCTTCCTTGTGGCTTGTACTCAATTTTTAATAAAAACTTTCCCCAGGCACTAAACATTTCTCTATAGAATTCAGGTAGTCTGTCAGTCATCCAAATTTTTGTTTTCATCCACAAAGTGTCCTCTCCCATATTAAAATCTCCACATTTGTTTAAAAAATATTTCATTGTTTTCTTCCACTCAGTTTTATTCTCTTCATTTAGGTATTTCTTTACAGTTTTCACTCTCGTCGCATTTTTCCGTTGTTCCACATCCATTAAACCCAGACCTCCCTTTTCCAACTCCCCTAAAATCGTGTTATNAGCGAGATTTGACAAACCTTGTGCCGTCTTCGATGTCCGTGCCCGGATACAAACGTCTTCTAATTTCTGATATTGGGGTAACTCCCCACCCTTCAAGTTTATTTAAAATATCTCGATCGTCTATGTACGCGGGCAGGTGCATGAACGAGACGACATAGTCTCTGTTTTGTAGTCTCTTAACTCCGCAGTTCACTTCCTTTATCCTTATTTCATCTTCCAGCAATTCAACATCATTCACGTTTTCTAAAGTCACCTCATATTCTTTGTTCTGTTTAGGTCTTACCGCCAGGATTTTTCCTTTTCCAATCTTTTCCGTTACAGCCTTTATAATGTCCTCAGCCCTCGCATTCACGTTTGAAATATCCACCGTCACTGTAGCCTCCTTCAAGTAATCCTTCTTTACGTTGTTCTTTCTTTGTTCCTTTTCATTTGCAGTCCCATCTCGTCGTCTTTGTACAGTTCCAGGTTCGTTTACCGTGCGTGTTCCTCCAGCCATTTCCAAGTTCATTACCACATGTCCATCCGCCATTGTTCACCAAACAAAAGAAAAATGTGTGCAAAAAGAAAAAACTCACTCCCCCCGAACAGCAAACGCTGTCGGGAGAAGTAAATCAAAGTGAAAAACTAAAAAAACTTTCAAAATAAACACTTGATAACTCAAAATAAGAAACCTTCTTTAAACTCATATAGAACATCTCTTACTTTTATTATTCCAACTTCCATCCATTTCTTAAAAAACAGTTCTTTTCCTTGATGTAAAATGTTGTTATTTAAAAACAGAGGTTGGTTTAAAATATTTTCTCTTCCTTGTGGCTTGTACTCAATTTTTAATAAAAACTTTCCCCAGGCACTAAACATTTCTCTATAGAATTCAGGTAGTCTGTCAGTCATCCAAATTTTTGTTTTCATCCACAAAGTGTCCTCTCCCATATTAAAATCTCCACATTTGTTTAAAAAATATTTCATTGTTTTCTTCCACTCAGTTTTATTCTCTTCATTTAGGTATTTCTTTACAGTTTTCACTCTCGTCGCATTTTTCCGTTGTTCCACATCCATTAAACCCAGACCTCCCTTTTCCAACTCCCCTAAAATCGTGTTATTGGCTATTCTTGCCGGTTTCCCCTCCCATAAAAAATCTTTAAAACATTTCTTCAACCTCTTTTCCCTCCATACAGGCATTTCAGAAACATATACAACATACCACACTTTTGAAACCATTAAAACATTCAATATTAAAACCTTCCCCTTCATGTTTAGATTCCTCAGTTTCCAAAAATTTAACCTCCTCTCTATCGCTGTTATCAGTTGTTCCCACATGTCGTCTCTTGTTTTCTTCTCATTCTTCCCCATTAAAATTCCTAAAATCCTCATTTCCTCCACTTCTTTGAAATTAAAACAATCCGTTAAAATCATTGCTTTTCCAAATCTCATATACATCGTCTTATCCTCATTTATTTTGCTCCCAGACCCTCTACAGTATTCGTTTACAACATTCATTACTTCTTTGACGCTTTCTTTCGTTTTTACAAAAATCGTTGTGTCGTCAGCGTATTGGAAAACCTTTCCCTCTGCCTTGCTTTTTTCGATTTCTATTCCTATTATTTCTTCCTTTTGTTTTATAAGTAGTCCTAGCTGTTCTGATATAAGCGAGTAGAGTAAGGCTGATAGTGGACACCCCTGTCTAATCGATCTTGTGATTTTAAAACATTCTGTTAAAAAACCATTACATTTTATCTTTGTTATTGCTCCTTTATATAAAATCTCAATCCATTTCGTAAAAACCTCTCCAAAACCATACCTCTTTAAAACGTCAAATAAAAATTAATGTTCCACCCTATCAAATGCTTTCTCAAAATCCAGACTTATTACATATCCTTCTTCTTTTTTTTACTTCATGTACCATATTGTGTCTCTAATACTCATCGTTATATCTGCTATATCCCTTCCTTTAACTCCATACGCCTGGTTTGTTTTAATTATGCTCGGTATTACTTCTTTTAAATTATTTGCTAAAATCTTGGCTAAAATTTTTATGTCTGTGTTCAGCATTGTTATTGGTCTGTAATTTTTTTAATCTTCTTTTCCTCCCTTCTTTTTATATATCAGTTTCATGAGCCCCATCCTTGTTCTTTCATTAATTTCTCCTTTTTCAAAATCTCTTTAAAAACTCCATTTAAAATCTTGATTAAAACTCCTTTAAAACATACATAAAATTCTGTTCCCAAACCATCTATTCCTGGACTTTTCTTTTTATTCAATTCTTCTATTGCTCTTTCAATCTCCTCTTCTCTGATTTCTTGTTCACACTCTTCTTTATCTTCCTCACTTACTTTTGTTTTTATTTGATTTAATAGTTTCTCTTTTTCTTCCTGTTCCACTCCCCTTGCATTAAAAAGATCTTCATAAAAATACCTTATTTCTTCTAAAATATTTTCATTCTCTTCTACAATTTCTCAATTTTTCCCCCTTATTTCTTTTATCGTTTCAGCTTTCCCTTTCTGCTTTTCCAGATCTAAAAAGAATTTAGTGCATTTTTCTCCTTCCACCACATATTTTGCTTCTCATATCTTCTCGCTCCCTCATATTTTTTTTCTTCTATCTCTTTTAGTTTTCCATCCATTTCTTTTATTTTTTCTATATCTTTTTTATCTTTCTTCAATTCCATTTCCAAACTTTCTTTAATTTCTCTTTCTTTGTACCTTTTACTTTTCTGTATTAATCTACAGTAATCAATAGAGAATTTTTTTATTAGAAATTTTACGTTCTCCCACCATATTCTCTTATCCTCTTCATACATTCCATTTTCCTTTTCCTTTTCTATGATTTCTTTTATCTTTTCAACATACGCTTCATTATTTAAAATCTGTGTATTTAAAATCCATACTCCCGGCCCTCTTTGTGTTTTACTCCAGTCCAGAATAAAAAATAAAAACTTATGATCACTAAAACTAGTTTCCACATACTTGATATTTTCCATAAAATTCTCCACATTTCTGCTACATAAAATAAAATCAATTCTAGTTTGGCATACAAAATTCCCCACTATTTGTCTTCTTGAAAAGTCTTTTTTCCTTCCATTTCTTTCTCTCCAAACATCTATTATATTATTTTCTTCCATTAAAGCTTTTAATTCTTTTCTTCCCGTATCGCTTTTAAAAACCATTCCCTCAGCCATATCTTGTTTACTAAAAACTGTGTTAAAATCCCCCATCATTATAATTTCTTTGTAGTTTTTCACAATATTTTTTAACTCTTTAAAATACTCTTTCTTTTCCTTTTCCTCCCCTGGTGCATGTACATTAACTAAAATCAAATCTCTTCCTTCATATTTTGTCTCAACCGCTAAACATTTTCCCATATTATCTTTGTACACAATTTTGCTTACTTTAAAAACATCATTATTCATTAAAATTGCCACACCTCTCCCAAATCTCCCATCTCCATTGTTATATAAAATCCCTCCATCCCATTTCTTTTTAACATCAATCATCACATTTTCATTCCAGTTTGTTTCTTGTAATGCTATAATGTCTTGACCTTTACATTTTTCCCGTACCTTTTCAAATTTTCTCATGTCCATCAGTCCTCTTGCATTAAAAGTTACGCAATTCAAAACCATTAAAAGAAAAAAGAAAAATAAATACTTAAAATACATTATATATCATTTTCTCCTTCCAGTCCTCTTAAAACTTCAAAAATGTTAGCTTTTGTTTTTTTTCTTGCACAATTCAAATTTGGTTTTACCTTCATTTTTCTCCTTCTTCTATATTCTCTCTGCCCTCTCTCACTGCTGTCCATCTTTTCTTCTTCACTTTCTGTTTCTTCGTTGTCATCCGTCTTTCCTTGCACATCTCCCTCCGCTCCCGATATCTCCATTTCCATTTGACTGTCCTTCTCCATCGTTTCTCCACACTTTATTTTGTCTTTGTCCATGTCTCGTTCTAAGCTTTCCATGTTGTTTAATTGCGTTGTCTTTCCTTCCTCTTTATCTATTTGTATTTCTTTATTTCCTTGTTCTGTTGTTTCTTCTTTCTGCTCACCTCCTGTTATTTCTTCTTGTTGCTGTAATCCACTTTCTTTGTCCGTCTTTTTGTGTTTGGTTTCTCTTGATCTTCCGTCGAAATTGCCTGTTCTATTTGTTCCTCTGTGACCGTTTTCTCTCTTATTTCTTTGTTTCCTTCTTCTGTTGTTTCGTTTTCTGCCATTTCATCATCATTATTGTTTCTTTCATGCACCTGCCCGCTCACATTCGTTTCTTCATTGACCCAACATTCACATTTGTTTAAAATTTTCCTGCAATCCAGGCACTTGACAGCATTGCAGTCTCTTGCGAAATGTCCTTTCTCCTCACACTTATGACACTTAAATTCTGGGCAATCCTTCATCATATGTTCAGGGCTCATGCACAGCCTACAGGTTTTAATCTGATGGCTGTGCATCACCCTGAAGAACTGCAGCCCTTCTTCTGTGTCCAGTTTAGTGCTATATGGGAGGGACATTACCTCTTTTGGGAATCGTGTTTTCACGTATCTCGTTACATCCTCTATTGTCGTGCCTGGATATACTCTTCTTTTTAGGTCTGATATTGGGGTAACTCCCCATCCTTTCAATTTATTTATAATTTCATTATCGTTAATGTAGACGGGCAGGTGCATGAAAGAGACAATATATTCTCTATTTTGCAGTCTTTTAATTTCACAGTTCACCTCTTTTATTATCAGTCCATCTTCTAACAATTCCACATATTTCACATTTTCTAGAGTCACCTCATATTCTTTGTTTAGTTTGGGTCTCACCGCCAAGATTTTCCCCTTTCCAATCTTTTCCGTCACTGCTTTTATAATGTCTTCTGCTTTTATATTCACGTTGCTTGTATTCACCGTTATTGTTGCCTCTTTCAAATAATCCTTCTTCTGGGTCTTTTCCTTTTGTTCCGTAATTCCATCTCGTCGTTGTTTTTCCATTCTTTGTTCGTTCACCAATCGTGTTTCTCCAGCCAAATCCATAGTCTTTACCGTGTGTCCACCCATTTTGAAAACACAAACAAACAACAACAACAAAAAACAGTACAAAAAGGCCTACATCCTTTACTTTTGGGGTTGCTGTGTGAATTTGAGAATATATTGTGTGCACAAGATCATAGTCAAAGGATCGACATCCTTTGTTGTGGCAAGAGTTAGACAGTATACAGAACAGTTTAGCCACAGCAGCACAGATCATTCAGGAATGGGATAAACAGAGATGACTGATTAAATTACGTTTTATTTTGAATTATGAATGACATAGAAATTCACAGTGCTGATGATTTCCCCCACGTTAGTTCTGCCATCATATACTGGTAGTACACCGACAGCTGCAGTGCGCATTGCAATGCAAACGCTGCGCACCGTGAAACTCCACGCCACGCTGAGTGTGCGGCGCGAACTAGCTGCTTACCCATGCAGTATCGGGGAAACAGATTATATTTTATCGAATGCCAAAATCGGAATTTATCACTTTGATACATAAAGACAATAAAACGGCTGGCTTGCAGCAAACCAAATCAGTTCCCAGTCACCGGGATTGTCCACCCCAGTCCGTGCACGCTGTTATTAAGTCATAAACATTTCAGTCGTTTGTTACTAACATACGGACAATGCATATGAACACAAACAATCATTACTGAGTAGTATAAAGAAGATGCCATTCACATTTCTTAGTATATCACGCAAGTTACCCGATTGGCTTGCGTAGATAGTGGGCGGAGTCCGCCTATTTGTGGATTGTGAGCACGTCTTGACGTTAGAAATGTTTCAAAATCCATAAATGCACAGAGAGCCATCCACAAATGCGTGCACTGATCCACAAATGCGTGCACTGATCCACAAATGCGTGCACTGATTCACAAATGCACAGAAAGCGATCCACAAATGTGCAGAAAGCGATCCACAAATGTTAATAAAGCGATCTACAAATAAATGCCATTAAAATATTATTTTTTATTTGCAAATCTCATTGTATTTATTTGTGAATTCCATTTATTTTTGTGCAACATCGAACATATATATTTATGGTTCGCTTTTTGTGCATATGCAGATTTAAAAAATGTTTGTGAAACTCTCTACATTTATTTGCGGATCATAGTTTATTTATTCATAATATTGCAACAATTCTGATTCCATAGAGCGCCCCCTACTGTCTGAAAACGGTAATATAATATATTTCTCAAGTCTTGTGTAACAACGGTTCACTGTTACGGTGAATTGAAAGTAACACCATTCAAATCTTAAAGCTGTGCAAACACTTTATGTGTGTGGAATAATGTGTGCACATCAAAGTCACATCAATAGATGGGTTTATTTTTGGCTGTTCCGAACTGCAACATTTGATCTGTACTGTGGCCATAGTTTTATTTCAAATTGCATAATTTATTTTCATTAATTGCATTAATATTGAATTCCTGTATCAACCCATGATGGTAAAGCTTTTTATTATAACTACACAATTTCAAAGCAGCTTACAAAAAATCATAGTGTTACTCTTTAATGCATTTAACGTTCCCATTAGGTTCTTTTTAGGTTATTTTTATGTAACCAAAAAAGAACCTGTAGAGAACGTTCATATTAGGTTATTTTTAGGTTATTTTTATGTAACCAAAAGAGAACCTGTAGAGAACGTTTCGTTAGGTTCTTTTAATGTTATTTAAATTAAACCAAAAAATAACTTGCAGGGAACGTTCTCGAAAGGTTCTCTTTTGGTTACATAAAAAAATAACCTGTAGGGAACGTTCTAGAAACGTTCCACTATGGTTCCCAAAAATAACCAAATGGGAACCATATAGGAACGTTAGGGGAACGTTCTGAGTTTGATGGGACACCATATTTATTATGTACCATAATGTGGTAATTCCTGTTAATATAAAAGTCAATCTTACTCAATGTATTACAATAAAATACTGTTTAAGCGTGTCGTGGGTGCCCAGAGTAAGTGAGAAATTGTTGAATTATTCAAACTAAAAGATGTGTATATGCCATTGTCTGTATCTGGTATAAGAGAGTATATAAATGTAACGTCAAATAGCCCAATTCATGGATTGTGTGGTTATTAAACGTGCCTTTGTAACTGGGTGAAGAAGTACGTAGGCCCAATAAAGGATTATATTTTACTGGTTTTTCTTGAGAAATAATCTTTTTTTGACACTGTTAGTGCTGAGCCCATTTCTCCTCTTGCACAATACTTCCCCTGCCTTTGAGAACACTCTCTCACAGGGTACAGAGGAGGCTGGTGTACGGTGTTGTGGCGAATCGGCCTTCCATCGCAGAAAGAAATCTCAGAGACAAGGGTTCCAGATGCCAAGAGTTTAAACTTTATTTGCTCGAGCAAGCAAAGTGAGACACACAGAGTTCATCTGATTATGTCCAAAGAATACATATCTGACTCCATCTTTTATACAGTAACTTCAAGTTGTTTTTCACAGTGTTAACCAATCATGCTTCAACCTGACATCACCTTCTACCAATCAGGTTTCACATGATATCACCTTTTAATGATCTCATCCTCCTTATGAGTTGCTACTATTATATCTTACTCAGGTCGTGACCTGCTACAGTTATATGTCAGGTTTACTATGCTAAGATTTAACCGTGGCAAGACCCTTATGAAGTTCTTAAAAGAAAAATATACATTTGTTTATGTAATATACAATATACAAATGTATATCATTATTGTGATTTACTAAACCCTTCCTGGCTTAACATAGTTTTTATTACCATGAACTCTTGGTTAAATGGATAATGTGTGACCAAAAAATGTTACTTTTCAAAACAAGTTAATATTGAAAACATCTGTGCAATAAAATATAGTAATGCACAGACTACTGTCTACTTTTGTGTTGTAAAACATTTACTTGAACTATGCTCGAACTAACTAATATCTGCAAAGTGTTTTTGCTGTATGTCTCTTCAAAGTGTCTGTGTGTTTGTAATGTTAAACAGATGTCTAATGTTGCCTCTTGGTGCTCATCCTGGGCTCATAACCTTTGACCCATGAGGCCCACAGCCTTTGCTATGAGACTCCTATTCTTTGCTGTATCAGAGATGTTCATGAAATCTATAACTAACTTAAATGTACTATTTCGCATTAGAAACTCAATACTATAATAGAAAAACCACCATAACACTACACCAAAACTGCAGTGCCATCAGATATAGATTAGATTAGATTCCACTTTATTGTCATTACACTTGTACAAGTACAGGGCAACGAAATGTAGTTTTATCTAACCAGATGTGCAATAGCAGCAAGCGCAGGATATACAGCGGTTGCTTAAGTGCAGGAAAAAACAGTATTATGGAAGTGGTTTACAGATGGGTATGTACAATGAACATAATATACAGGTGGCTATTACTCTAAACAGGACATTTACAGATGGGTAAATACAATGATGAGTTATAGCAGTTATAACAGTAGTGCAATGGATATAGAGTAGTGCAAATAAATGATGGACGGAAGCTATATTAAGTAACAGTGCAGTGGAAGAAGTTATTGCATATTTAGTTGAAGTACCGGAGTGCAGAGATGCATGTGTACACAGTAGTTACTGCAATGAACTGTCAGCAGTGCAAATGAGCATATATGTTATGTGTAGACAGTCCAGTAGTGCAAATAACAAGACTTAGCCAGGTGTGTAGTGAGGGGGAGAGGAGAGTGAAGCGGTACACGAGGGCAGTGGGATCAGCGAGGGGCAGAGTTCAATAAGGACACAGCTCTGGGAAAAAGCTGTTCTTCAATCTGCCGGTCCTGGTCCGGAGGCACCTGAAACACACGCCGGAGGGCAGGAGAGAAAACCGTCTGTGGGCGGGATGAGAGGAGTCCTTAAGAATGCTGTGAGCTCTACGCAGACAGCGTTTCCTCTGGATGTCCTCAATGGCTGGAAGTGGAATCCCTGTGACACACAGGGGCGGGCTGGGAGTAAAATGTGACCTTGGACTTCTTCAGCAGGAGCGGCCTACAAAACCCAGCTCACAACATAACATAACACAACAACGCACTGATGCACAAACCATTCTATAGCATTATAATTCATAAATGTCAATGTTTTTTAAGACTATTAAGCAATAATGTGTATAATGAACCATTTCGGACACGCAAATCGCAGCTTTAATGAAATTATTTTGGACCATACGTCACTGAAACTGCCTTGGCCATTCGCCGGTATAAATAGGGCAGTGGTATGGCGCCTGGCGTCAGTGGCCTGGCGAGTGACGTCACTCGCTTTGGTCGCTCGTGCTGGCTTGGATACAGGCGCTCTTGTGCTCGGCCTCAGTTGCTGCCATTGTTGTGATTATTTTTGCTGTGAAGAATCACTCTCAAAGCTGTGCGTTCCATTGCCAAAGGAAGACTTTAATATCAAAGATACAAAGCCGAGTTGCCTGCAGAACAACTGAACAACTCTGGTCCTCACACACACATAAACGTCAACCTAAGTTATTTGGAGTTACCATTATCACTTGAAACAGATATCCGACCTCAGCATTCCTAGCTGGTGGGGGGTAACCTTTATCACTTGAAACAGATATCTGACCTCAGCATTCCTAGCTGGTGGGGGGTTAATAACAAGGACTCTGGCATTTATGACCAGAGATGAACTAACAAAAACCAGACCTTACTATGTAGAGACAAACTTATAATAGTAAAACAATGGGTACATGATTCCGTTATATTTTGGTCAACAAAATCTTCAACATTTCCCCCTTTGAGACGGTTACGACTCATTTGACTGGTTTTATTCAGAGAATTGCTTCATAACTCGGTTTTCTTGATTAACCATCTAATGACTAAATAGTCACAATTTCTCATTACCAATAACCATTTATGTAACATTTCTCTGAAGTGTATCAGAACCAAACCTCTTTCTCCACCATTGACTAGGAGGAAGTAAAGATCCTGATAACAACAAAAGATTATAGTTAAGTATAAACTTGTTGAAGGCATGTGCGTGCAATTGGTTCTGCGCTTGCCTGTGGCTTGCCAGTTATGTAGAATATACAGTACATACAATGAAATAAAATAAAAGTAAAAACAAAATACAATAAAATTAGAGTAAATATAAACAAATAAAAATAAAAATGAGAGTAAATATTAAAAATAAGAGTTAGAATGAATACTAAGTAATATGAAGATAATAAAATATTGTAAAAATAAAATATACATAATTTGACATTTATTTTCCCAATTTGGCAAAAGTCTCTGTTGAATTTAGCGCAATTTTTATAATTGAATGGATTTGGAACTATTATTAATTGGTTTACATGTGATTCAGTACAAAATATGCAGTCTTTCTTTTTTAGCTCTGTTGTTGTAAATGTTGCCATTCATACTATGGGTTACTTTGTGCCGTTTCCCACAAAATGTTCATTTCAGTATTTTGTTAATTTGTAATGCTATCTTCCTCAATATTAATTAAGGGAGGTGGAGTGATGGTGTGGCTGAGAGTCTGTGTTATAGGCGGCGGTGGTGTTGACTGTAGCTTCAACTTGCAGCAAGTATATGATGATCAAGCATGTTCTCCTTGTTTTGTTCGGTTCCTTGTGCCACACTTAGCACCTCATTGCTTTGCCTTTTGATATTCTTATCCATCTATTCCAAGTTTGTTTTCTCCTGTTCTTGTTTTTTCTTTGGGAACTTTTGTGCCCTGGTTAAATGATGCCAGGTGTTGCTTCCTTTTACTTGGATTGCCGTTGGAGTAGCTGTCACTACTTTGAAGCTTCCTCTCTCCTGGATTCGTTACACTTCCTCCTGGATACCCTTAAGTACACGTGATTCCCTGGGACAATTGGACATGTGGTCTCAGTCTCCTCACACGTCTCCTCACAAGTCTCCTCAAAAGTCTCCTTTCTCTTTTCCTGCACAAAGAAAGCTTTATAGATTGCAGTTAGTTTTCTCATATATGATCTCAATTCCAGTTGTAATTGTTTAATGGGAGTCCTTTGTATGGGCCTCTGCTGCATGGCACCGGCATAGGTCGACCTGTAAGCATTCCATGTGGTGTTAAATGCGTGTTTCTGTTAGTTTGCATGCGATAGCTCATTAGTGCAAGAGGTAAAGAGTTTAGTATTTTCACATATCGTATTGAGCTTGTCCTTGATGATACCATTGGTTGCTTTAATTACAGGGAAATTTGAGTGTTACAATAATTGTTTATTTCAATTAGTACTCCTGTTTTGACAAGCCCTTTAATAGTGTATAATTCGCACTGCAATCTCTGCAATATCTCCAGACTTTGCCTTTCCTTGCCTAACACAATCATGCCCTCGTCACTTCCCCTTATGACTACTGTTACCTCATTGGTATCAAAATGAATCTCTTCATCACCTCCAATCCATTCAAAACTCAGCAGCTCGGATTATCATCTGAATCAATTTAACAGATCATATCACACTCCTACCCACACAGCTCCACTAGCTTTCTGTTCTTCGCCAGATCAACTATAAAATTCTTTAGTCAACCTTCAAAGCCCTTCATTATTTAACTTCCTTTCACCTTTCAGACCTACACCTCTCCACATATACTGTTGTTCCTTCACGTGTGCACTTTTATCTTTACCATAATTCAATTTTTAGCACCATTGGGGTTAGAGCCTTCAGCTGCTCTGCCCCACGTCCTTGGAATTCTCTCCCTCTATACATCCGTCAACGGGATTCTCACTTTCAATTCAAATCAGGTTGGCATACCCTACATAATTTAATTTTGATTATGTCAACTTTTATTTTTGAAAATAAGTTTTAATTATAAAGTTTTTATTTGTTTTACTTCTTGTTTTTACCTATTATTTCATTGTATTGTTGATAAATTGTTAGACTTGTATTAATAGTTCAGTATTGATACTTCCCTGTCAATCATGTGTTGATATAAATTATATTTGCTTCTTTTGGTTTATCATTACTTCCTGGAGAGTTCCTAACAATAAAGTTCTACACAAAATGTCGATGTAGTTGTCAGCAGAATGAAATTGAATGGGTTTACTGTTGGCTCCCATTGGCTTTGTGCAGCTTTTTTCATCATCAGTTCTAGATCTGTTGTTTCCCAATTTTTCCCTACAATTAAGTATATTTGTGGTACATAATTTGCTACGCTGAACCATTTGTTTATAAATTCTTTCTCAGTTATTTTATAGCCTGTTCCTTGTTTAGCTAGTATGATTTGAATTTCTCAGGGGGTCCTCTATCATTGTACAGTGGAATTCTGATTTCGGTAACTGTGCTCAGTTTCAATGAATTTACCGCATTTATCAACTGCTTGTCTTACATCTTTGTCTATCTGTCCTATCCTATACATGTTTGCTTTTCGCACAGTGATCATCATTTGAGTTTCTTTCATGTCTATGTCTATATATACTCCTTCTGTAGAACGCCAAATTTGAAGACCCAATTACACAATGCATCTCTTTCTAACAGATTAATAGGAGTCTGATTTGATATAAGGAAAGGTTGGTCAGATCTCGTTTATTTTTATTTTTTTATATTTACACTGGGCTTTCCAGATATCCTTGTTGTTTTATTCTTTCTCTCTGTAATGGTTTATTGCTCTTTGACCTGGACCTCAAAAGTCTACTATCACCTCTCCCTTCCACCCTCAGGCGGCTGTTTCATGGACTGGTGGGGGCAGGCTGTCCAATATCTCACTGTTCAGTCCATTTTCTTTTTGAGCCTTGAATCACATGGTGCCAAAAACTCCACTCAGATGTGCCATGGAGTTTAAGTCTCTGTTTTAATGTCTCTGGGCGTGTGTCTTAGGGTTTTCTCTTTCTCAAAGTTGTTCCCCCTTTTTTCTTTTTGTGTCCTTAGGGTCCACTATGGCTTGAAATTCAGCATGCGGTGCTTGCTTCACGTGCATCAAAATAGTCCCATTCATGTAATGAGAGTCCACATCTCTGTCACGTTCCGATGTTAAAGTTTGCCCTTGTTTTGCTAATACCTCCTTAATCTAATTCCCAGCCCCTTCGTGCATGTCAGGGAGGCGAGTGACCATTAGCCTCTCAAGGTCCGATGTGGCCCAGAACACATACGGTCTCTTTGTACTGTATCTTTATTTCAAAATAAAGGTTTCTCAGTCAGTGGTTTAAAATGATCTATTTCCTGTGACACCTTCCTTCCTTCATCAAATGATGGCTCTTTTTCCCTTCCTCCCTCTGTCTCTCTGTCTTCTAGTGGTCTGCTTTTTCTTAATTATTTATGTCTTATCCACAAGCTTTTCTATCTCCTTAATTTTCCTATTTAACTCTGCCCCTAATAACGTTTTCTTTTACTTTTATTTCCTATTCTATCCTTGCTGTCTGCTTTTTGGTCTTACATGGCCGCATCTGTCTTTCATCTCTTAACTCCAGAAACTTTTACAATTCCTGTGAGTAATGGAAATTGACCTTCAGAGGTCACATAAGGAGGGGGGTCTGCACACACACCCTCTAACACACATACACATCCCTTCTGTGTTTCTCTCTGTACTTATTGGATTATTTTTCTTGCCTGTTTAAATTATATTTGTCCTTCTTTCTTAAACAATGATAACACTTCTTGTTATTTTTTTCTCTTTTTTTACTGTTTTCTGTTGTATTTTTCTGTTTTTTTTCACACAAGGCCACATCAAAAGAACCTTATTTTTGCCAGTTTGTGATCATGTTTTTGTTCTCTTCTGCCATTTTTTTAGGGAAATGGGATATTTTAATCCCAATATTTCAACAGGCGTGGCTGCCATGACTTTTTTACAACAAACCTTAGCTCTTTAAATAGTTATTGCTTTTATTATTATTTTCTCTATCTCCTTTTCACCACAATCACTTTATAGTTTATTCTCTTCTCCCACAGATTCTCCAATTGTTCTTGAAAGGAGATTTACGTTTGAGCTCTTTTATATCCAAAATTGTCAACTGACAATATTAACCACTTGACACTTTTCCTTTTTTGGTTAAGCTTTCTCATTTGGTTCAAAAATCATCCTTTTACCAATCATTTAGTTTCATTATACAATTTTAAAAGTAGATTTATTCTCCACTATAGTAACTTTCTTTTCAGCTTCAATTACCTATAAACAATATAATTTTAACAGGTTTATTCATTTAATACTCTACATTCATACCTGTCCCTTACACCTATATCCGTGTTTCTTTATTTTTAGGGTTTATATTTATATTGTCTCAAGTGAGACAACAATTACGTTTTTATATTAGGACATCCATATAATTATATAAAATAATAAAGAGTAAAAATGATTATTGGAATAAATCATAAGAATCAGAGAATATTGAGTTTGATTCACTTTCTCACATCAACTGCTTCTTGTCTCTTCTCACTCACTCACTCGCTCGCGAGCACACACACCCTCGGAGCTTCAGGCTCCCTCTCACACACTTACTCTTCTTCAAGCTTGTTTTTACACTCACACGGACTCTAATGTGAAACAACACACAAGTCTTTCCTTTCCTTTTTTTTCCCCAGACAACAATTATGACAGAACATTCTAAACACAACAGTGCGTACACATGATAAAGAATATAACACTTGTAAATAAATATCATGCCTTTTCAGTATACACATCTTCAACTAGACCTGTAGTTAGACAGGATTTTGTTTCCTCTTGACACCCTCGCAGCCACTCTGCGGAATCCCACCCTCCGAGTGAGATTAATTGCCCTCTTGGCACCTTCACGGCCACTCCGTGGCACGCCTTTCACGTGACCTGCTAACCCTAGCAGGAGTTATGAGTAACCTACACTTACAGAACTTTTTTTAAATACACACTCACTAGACAAACATGATACAGGAATTTTCACCTATGACAGGAATTTTCCAACTGGCAGGAATTTTTATACAGAGGATAAAAGGATTATACGTTCACCTGTCCAGGAATTTTCACCTGTACCAGATCCCCTCACATATATATATTCACACTGCCTTGACTCATTTGCATAAGTTGTGTTGAAGCATCCTGACCCCCGCTGGATATTCAAACACCGCTTTAAGCTGCTTGATAAAATGAGAATATGATTTCTGAAACAAAGGGTCCGCTTGCCAGACCACTGAGGCCCAGTAAATCGCTTTGCCAGTTAGCAGAGACATCAGAAAAGCACATTTCTTCTCATCAGACTCAAAATCCTTCCCTTGATGATTAAAAAAGATTTCAACTTGCCGGAGAAATCCTTTACATTCCTCCGCTGAACCATCAAATTTATTGGGTATGGCAAGGCTTACCTTCTTGGCAGTGGTGGGGGGTAGCGATCTGATATAATGCGTGAGATACTCATTGGCCACTTGTAGTGTGCTCAGTTGTTCTTGGTATGCCCAGAGGATCTCGCTTTGGTGAGCAAATGCCATCTGTAGATTAGAAACATCTGCTGGATCCCCTGGAGGCAAAGTATTATGTAATGAGGCTGAAGCTGAATCAGAATCCATGTGCAGTCGTTTATTAAAATCCACAGCAAACAAATCCAAATCGATAGGCAGGTAGCGTAAATGTGAAACAGGCAGAGGTAAAATACCATAAAGCAGTCCAATCCAAACAACGCAACAAGGGGATGTCAGCCATGCTTTCCTGGGCCGCCGAGAGCATTGGGTTGAAGTGCCCGCACTGCCTCTCCCAGCGCTCGTGGCTGGCTACATGGTGCCGTGTTTTCCAGAAGTGCATGAGGAACTTTGTAAGACATGGAACGCCCCCTTTCCAGCACGTTCACGTCAAACAAAGTTCTGTCACCCTCTCTTCCCTTGAGGGTAAGACAGCTAGAGGATACGTCGATGTCCCCCAGGTGGAGTATGCCGCCGCGGTGCACTCATGCCCACAGGCGGCGGCCACCTGGGGGGCTCGACCTAGACTCCCGTCCAAAGCATTTGGGGTCTCTGCATCTCTGGTGTCGAGAGCTTACATTGCGGCGGACCAAGCTGCCTCCTCTCTCCACGCTATGGCTCCTGCCAGGCCATTGCATTGAGAGAGCTCCACGAGGGTAAGTCCGACCCAGCGCCTATGCAGGAACTCCGCGCCGCCACCGACCTTGCTCTACGGGCGACCAAGGTGACCACGTGGGCCCTGGGTCGGGCGATGTGAGAGACACCTCTGGCCGAACCTTGCACAGATGAGTAACGCCAAGAAGGTCCGCTTTCTCAACGCAACCATCTCGCAAGGGGGGGGGCTGTTTGTTGATACTGTCGAGCCACAGTTCTCGACAGTGAAGAAGCAGACAGAGGATATCCTCCCCCGCCGCGACTCGGCCGCCCTCGGCCATCGAGTCCCGTGCACCGTCTGCTTCCCAGCAGCCCTGGTCCTCTTCGACGCCCTCCGGCTCTGGCACCCCCCCACTCAGGTGGCCCCCCGGAAGAGACATCGAAGAGGAGACCATCGCCCTGTCAGCAGCCATGGCGAAAGCAGAAGCGGCCCTCATGGGAGGACCCCAGGGAGATCGAGAATACCATCGGGCCCGACCCCAGCCATTCCATCGCTGGGTGGTCGATCCAGGACGGTTCCTGCCCCGTCCCAACAGCCCACTCTCTTAAGAGTTTCCTCTCTCTGGGTGTTTTATCATAGCCACTCTCACCCTCTACACGACGGTGTTCGGCAACTTGACGTTGTGTTGCGTCACGGCGAGACCCAATGTCGAGGATAATCAGCAGCCCTCAGCACTCTCAGTCGACAGTGCGTTGTGCTGCATTATCGCCAGGCAGGTAAGTCAGCAGAGCCGATCTCCTCCCCGGGGGCTTCCCCACGGAAAGGAATCTGCACTGCCAGCCATTGAACCACGCCCTGGGAGGTCGATGAAGCAGATTGTACCCCTAGCCCCGGTCTCGGTCCCTGGGAACCTGACTAGAGCCCCAAACCGTCACGGTAGCTACGGGATACGATCCGTTTCGGCTACGTGATCTAACTCGTCAGACGCTCGCTCAAGTTCGTGGCATCCTCTCAACCTTCAGTCAGAGGCTAGGATGCTCCCGTGCTTTGGGCCAGGGTCACCACCCCTCTGGCAAGCGATTGTGCTCGTCCCTCTAGCCGAGATGTTTAATGGGTTTTGCAGCCCGTACTTCATCGTCCCCCCAAAAAAGGGGGGGGGTTGCTAGATCTGCGTACCCTGAACAAGCACCTACTCAAGCTGCCATTCAGGATGGTCTACCAGATGTCAAGATTGGCTCATGGCAATCGACCTGAAGGACGCTTTTATGTCTCGTTTTCGAGGGCGAGCATATCAGTACAGAGTCCTCCCTTTCGGTCTGTCCCTGTCCCCACGAGTCTTCACGAAGATCGTGGAAGCCACCCTCACTCCCCTCTGAGAGAGAGGTGTGCGGATACTAACTATCTCGACGACTGGCTCATCTGGGCACACTCGCGAGATCTGTTGTGTACACACAGGGACCTAGTGCTCCGGCACCTAGATCGGTTGGGACCACAGGTCAACCGAGAAAAGAGCAAGCTCTCCCCTGTGCAGAGCATCCTCTTTCTTGGTATGGAACTCGACTCTGTCTCCATGACAGCGTGACTGACTCAGAGCACGCTCAGTCAGTGTTGAACTGCCTGAAACACTTAAGGCAGTCAGCGGTCCCCCTGAAACTTTCAGAGGCTCCTGGGCACATGGCATCCTCAGTGGGGGTGGTCCCCCTCGGGTCGATGCACATGCGACTGCTCCAACACTGGCTACAGAGTCGGGTTCCCTGGAGAGTGTGGCACACCGTCAGCAGGCGTATGGTCATCACGCCTTTCTGCCGACGCACCCTGACCCCCTGGTCTTCAATGACCTTCTTGCGGACAGGGTCCCCCTAGGGCAGGTGCAAGGCACGTCGTGGTAACGACGGATGCCTCCCTGCAGGGTTGGAGTACCGTGTGCAACGGGCACGCAGTGTAGGGGCGGTGAACGGGCCCCCGCCTGCATTGGCATATCAACTGCCTAGAGTTGTTGGCCATGCTACTTGCACTGAAGAGGTGGCAACCTCTCGTGCAGGGCAAGCACATGCTGGTCTGGTCAGGACAGCACCTGCCATTGCGTATATCAATCGTCAGGGTGGCATTCGCTCACGGCAGCTAACACGACTCGCCCGACGCCTCCTCCTCTGGAGTCAGCAGGTGATCAGGTCCCTGCGAGCCACACACATCCCAGGTGACCTGAACCAGACAGCCGATGCGCTCTCTCGTCAGTCGACGCCTTGTGGAGAGTGGCGACTCCACCCCCGCGCAGTCCAGCTCACATGGGAGCAGTTCGACCAGGCGCAGGTGGACCTGGTGCCTCCCCGGACTCCTCCCATTGCCCACTTTGGTACTCCCTGACCGAGGGCCCCCTCGGCATGGATACCCTAGCGCACAGCTGGCCGCGGGGTAAGCGGAAGTACGCCTTCCCCCCAGTGAGCCTCATTGCACAGGTCTTGCGCAAGGCCAGGGAAGAGGAGCATCAAGTGGTACTAGTTGCGCCCTATTGGCCCAACCGGGCTTGGTTCTCAGAGCTAAGGCTCTTGACAACAACTCCCCCCTGGCCGATCCCCCGGTGAAGGACCTGCTTTCCCAAGGAAAGGGGCACATTATGGCATCCCAGGCAGACACCTGGAACTTCCATGTCTGGACGGGACGAGGAGATCCTGAGTGGCCCACCCCCGGTGGTTGGGACATCACTCAGTATAGGGCCTCGGCCACTAGGCGGCTATACGCCCATAAGTGGTGCCTCTTCTCGAAGAGAAGACCGACGGAGTTGCTTGATCGGGAACGTGCTGTCCCTTCCTCAAGAGAGACTGGAGAGTAACCTCTCCCCCCTTCATACTGGGAGTGTATGTAGCCGCTACGGCCGCTCATCACGACCCAGTTGCTAGGAAGCCTCGGGGACAGCACGACCTGGTCATTAGGTTCCTAAGGGGCGCGAAAAGGCGACCGCCTCATCCGCGCTCCATACCCTCTAGCGAGGGCCCCCCCTTCGAGCCCCTCAGAGCTGCCGCTCTTTCTCACCTCACGATAAAAACGGCTCTCCTGATGACGCTCACCTCCAAGAGGGTAGGGGACCTACAAGCACCCTCCGTGTCCACAGATTGCCTAGAACTCGGGCCCCGTGATTCTCACGTTATCCTGAGACCCCGTCCCGGCTACGTGCCCAAAGTTCCCACCACTCTCCCGAGAGACCAGGTGGTGAACCTGCAGGCGCTCCCCACCGGGGAGGAAGACCCAACCCCATCCGTGTTGTGTCCAGTACACGCACTGTGCCTCTACGTGGACCACACAATGAGCTTCAGAAGCTCTGAGCAGCTCTTTGTCTGTTTTGGAGGTCAGCAGAAGGGGAGGGCTGTCTGCTTCAGTCCGCACGTTTTACCATGAGTTCTCCCCTGATGGTGAGACCATGTGGTGTCTGCACTAATTCCTCCCTATGGGAGGAATAGTGCTCTCTGTAGCATTTTCCCCCCAGGGGGATTAATGCTTACCCAGTGGCCCTTACGGTGCCGGGCGGCTTCTCGCTGTTAGAGAATCAAGGCCTCCGCCCGTGACGGCCGGTGGCAGGGGCTTCCCACCTTTTTCCAAAAAGCTCTGGGACCTCCTACCTCTCCACTGGACGGTTACAATTTCGTGCTAGCACCCATGCCTGACTCCCCCAAGTCAGTCAGCGTCGCTCCGCTAGAGCTTGTGGCCCGGCACAGCGCTGTGGCATTTTCTATAGGAACCCCATCCACGTCTTGGTTACGGATGTAACCATCATTCCCTGATGGAGGGAACGAGACGTTGTGTCTTTCTTGCCACAACGCTGGCCGCCCGCTGCAGCGGTCGAGGGATGCTCAGGCTGCTCAGACCTAAAGGTGAATGAATGCAGCACGCCGTCTCCCTTTTATACCCGGATATCTGAGTCCGGCATGCAAATTTCATTCGCCAATTTCATTGGCCTTTTCTAAACTAGTCAGAAGTTCATAAGTTCTCAAGAGCAAACCCCATCTGTCGGCTCGACACAACGCCTCGTTCCCTCCATCAGGGAACTGAGGTTACATCCGTAACCAAGACGATATACTGTGATGGTAAAAAGACTATAACTGTGCTGTTTGGTAAAGAGCTGACTAGAAGATATGCATGGATCATGAATGTTACTATAAAAAACATAAGACCTGAAGATGAAGGAACTTATTACTGTACATGGTCTGTACCTGGTAAAGACCAATATCAGGAAATTCAACTTCGTGTAGTACCTGTTGTGATAAAATTTCAGTCTTGTAGTTCAAAAAATCTCTCAGACTAAGAAGGTCCGGGTGTCGAGGAGTTAACTTTATTTGCTCGAGCCAAACAAAGTGAGATGTTCCAAGTCATCTAAAAACCAAGTGTTTTCCAGTCTATAATTATAGTAAAATTTCTGAAAGGTGGTCTCTTCTGAAACCAATCAGGTATTTTCCTGTTATCTCTTATTTTTATTAACCAATTGTTAATTGTCTGCCACCAATAAGTCCCAGGTAACAAGGTACGTATCTAATGGTGGTACGCTGGTTATTACATCATTTTTAAAATAATTTGCATACAATGGTTACTACACGAGACCACCAAACAAGCCATGGTCTCCATACGAGACGGCGTAATCATGGTTACTTTTAAACAGTGGAAAATCCCCAGGTTTCAGAGAGAGCACAGCAGGCTTCAAACTTTAGGCCTCTAAAAACATCACTGGATTTTACCTTGTTACATTGTGCTCAAATGTGCTTTAAACATGCTTAAAGTGACATTAAGTGCATTTATATGAACAATCATTGGTTACAGGTACAGATTGTGTCATTAAATCATCAATTCGTCTTCAAATAATCAAATTATCATCATAAACCTACTTATATGTAATTATTCTTATTGACTATGATTTCAGATCAACCCATCTATGTACTAATGTTCCTATGAATACTTCTCAATACTTTTTAGGTATTTTATCAAGTGCATTTATAACTGTGGTGAAAAACAGTGCTCAATACATGTAAAATATATCTATATGTGTCCAGAAATTACACAATAATACATGTAACATCTATATGTGTCCAGAAATTACACAATAATACATGTAAAAAACATCTATATGTGTCCAGAAATTACACAATATACCACCGAGATCCGAACCCACTGTAAAAAAGATAATGACTGAACTAAGCTCAGATGTATCTGATGACACATCACAGGACATTGATTTCTTTATGGGCTCAGATCTCAACCCAGGAACGAAGGAAGTAAGAGTTGCAAAGGCTAAGTGTGACAGCAACTATGCATGTGTATTAGCTTTGTTGCAGAGAAAAGTTGTACAGGAGGAGGTTGATGGAGATTGTTGGGTGTGTTTACAGTTACATTCGATGTGGAAAACTCAGGAAATGACAACAGACATGATATTGAGCGAAAAGGGTATATGTGATATACCTAGACAAATGTCTTTGATTGTACAAATGACCAAAAATGTGCGTGATGGTAGACCAGTAACATGCATGATTCGAGATTATAATTGCTCGTATATGGGTGCACCATTTCAAGGGCCAACATTTCATGTACATGCTCATCCTGCAGATTTATGTATACGTTCTAGGGTAGGAAAGCATGTGGTGGGAATGTCTGATTGTAAAAATATGATAACTCTCAATCAATCCAAAAGAAAAAAAAACTATAATTGCACGATGAACTATCAGAACAAAACCAGCGAAGGGTTTAACTGCCCATTCTCACACCTGGACAGCGCACCTGGGATGGTGTGGATCTGTGGTGAAATTGCATATTACCATTTAGATGAGGCAGAATGGAAAGGCTGTTGTTATCCTGCTATTATGTCTACAGGAACTACTATCTTAACACAGAAAAAGATTAATGACGAGGCAAAGTCCTTGACTAGACAAAAACGGGAGGTACGAAAACCACCTGATTTTTATAATGGTCATAAAACTAGTAATCCATGGACAACTCCCTGAAACACGGTGGGGTGGTCTGTGGCAGGTTACTTTACAGGTATATTGACTACTGTTGCTCTAAACAAAATCAATGGTTTAGCATGGCAAGTTTTGTCTTTAGAGCTGACTAGAAGATATTATCAGCTCACGTATATTGTTTTACATACTGAATGTTGATTGGCTATTAACTCCTGTTGCGTATGCTACTTTGCATATTCCCTGTGGATTGGTTATGGTCCAGGTGAAGAAAAAAGTAAAGGACACCATTTGAAAGAAGCTGTGTGTGCGAGCTCTGTTATTTCTTGGTAAAACACTGTTTTGAGTGACTACACAAGAACAATACAACAACCTTCCCCAATCCCGACACAACATCAAACAACATTTTTTGGCCATGATAATGTGATATATATTGTAACAGCATGAAATGTGTGTAATGAATCACAGTATGAATTAATAAGTGTCAGTGTTTTTATCAAATGTAAGCAACATAAAATGTCATTTCAGTTGAATTCGATAGGCTTCACAGTCACAAAGACATTGTAAGTTGGCAGTTGGCTTGAGAACGTTGAGAATCTCAGCTGTCCTGTTATACAATACGCCAGAAAACTCAATGTGAAAGTCGACAAGTGTTTCTGCAAAACATGCTCTCAACGCTGATAATGTTTTTGTTCAACAGTCACATGAATAACTTGTTATAAATATGTGGAGCAGTGTAAAAGTAGGTGTACAGCTATTTTTAATGTGGTGTTTTCCTGTCGTGAATGCTGTAAACCCAGTTTCACTTGTTTTCTGTTCTAAGGGAAAACACACCCACATTCACCATAGATTGAAAGACATCAGAGATCTTCAACAGAAGTGCAGAAGAGACATTCATCATCATTACTGAAGGTAAGACAGACTCAATCATGTTATTCTGTTTATCAATATTAATAAAAAGAAATGTGTGATTATTTTGTGTCCTATTAGTCTGAAGTGTGTGATATTAACTGCGAGTACTAAATGTAAATGTAAATATTACGCACATTATAAAGAATATGCTTTAATGAATAATTGATGGTTTCTAACAATACAGTTTTGTTAATGTACATTACACGGAGAGTAACTTACAATAACACCATGTATTTTATTTATATAACACCTTTGTTTTATTTATTTATCTATCATGATTATTATTTATTTTGAATTAATTATAACGTACGTAGAGCTGCTTGAATTTGAATTGAATTGAAGTCTAAGTTTCATTTTTGTGTCTTTTGTAGACGGTGGTGTTAAAACTTGCAGCAAATTTCTCATCCCATCACTTCACATGAAGTGTAGACAATGAAATTGTGAGAATCACAATGAGATTGTGATTCACAACAATGAATAATGAATTCACTATATACTAGGGCTGTAGTCAAGTCCACTGTTGTCGAGTCCAAGACAAGTCCAAGTCCAAAGAGGTTCGAGTCCAAGTCAAGACCGAGTCCAATTGAGACAGTCAAGACAGAGACAGAAAAAAAATCATGACTTCGGTACCCATCCTTAAATAACATGTTCATATCGAAATTTTAGATTTAGATTCAACTTTATTGTCATTGCACATGTACAAGTACAAGGCAACGAAATGTGACCTCTGCATTTAACCCATCCAGAGAGTAGTGAACACACGTACCCCCGGAGCAGTGGGCAGCTATCACTGCAGCGCCCGGGGAGCAAGTAGGGGTAAGGTGCCTTGCTCAAGGGCACCTCAGTTGTTACCTGCCTGCCCTGGGTATCGAACCGGCAACCTTCTGGTCACGAGTCCGACTCTCTAACCATCAGGTCAATGACAATAAAAATATGATCAATCTAATCTTGAAGCCCTACTTTCTAAACTCATAACTACTTTCTAAAAATACTTAAATGCAATGCTAACTCTGAAACATGGCATTAACTTACCTCTCTTTGTGATGCCTTTGCAGGTTTCTTACAAAATTGGATGTTGTCCCACACGTTTCAGAGAAAGTTTTGTTGCAAAAAGTTTCCTTTTAAGCGCACTGTCGATAAATTCTTTATGGTTTGTAAAACCAAATGTTATTATGCCGCTTCTCGCTGACATCCTGCCTGATGAATGATTGATGCTGTTCAGTTCGCACCGCGGACGAATTGTTCATTTGAACCGGTTCATTCTTTTAAGTGAACCGGTCAAACCAGTTCATCTGAATTGTTCGCGTTTAGCGTCTCCCGTAAACACTTAATATTACTCACAAATTAATTCAGTTATTCACTTTCTGGCGTGCATGACAGTCCCGCGGACTTGAACCAATATACCGGAGTTATTTAATTACAACAACAGCACACACTGAACTGAACTGCTGTGTGAAGAGAGAACTTATGAACACGCGAGGCTCTCGTTCTTGAGTCGAGAGTCGGCAACAGTTTTCGGATCACAAGAAGCATGCTCTATCAATGTTTTGTTTTGAAGGAGAAAAATATATATATATCTGGACTTGGTTGAGACCAATGACTAAGTCCGAGACAAGTCCGAGTGCAAATACCAACGAGTCCAAGACAAGTCCGAGATCATAAAAAAACATCTCGAGTCTGGACTCGAGTACTACAGCACTACTGTATACTGTACAGTGAGGGAAATAAGTATTTGATCCCCTGCTGATTTTGTAAGTTTGCCTACTTACAAACAAATGAAGGGTCTATAATTTTTATGGTGGGTTTATTTTAACTGATAGACACAGAATATTAAAAAAAATCAGGGGAAAAAAATGTTATATAAAGGTTATAAATTGATTTGCATTTCAGTCAGTGAAATAAGTATTTGATCCCCTACCAACTAGCAAGAATTCTGGCTCCACAGATTGGTTATGTGCCTATATGGACCACAGATTAGTCCTGTCACTTTAAGAAAGTACTCCTAAATCAGCTTGTTATGTATATAAAAGATGCCTGCCAACAGAATCTGTATCTTCCAGTTCAACCTCTCCAACACCATGGTCCAGACCAAATAGGTTTTAAAGGATGTCAGCGACAAGATTGGAGACCTGCACAAACCTTCAATAGGCTACAGACAGAAGCTTGGTGAGAAGGAGACAACTGTTGGTGTGATTATTTGGAAATAGAAGATATACAAAATACAGTATATATACTATCATCTACTGTATCAGATAGCAGATGTGTTCTTCAGTGATTCTGTGTTTGATTTGTAATTGTCTCTCTGCAGTGTCTGTACAAACACATTTTTATGTTATGCCCAAACTTGTACATCCGACTGCTTGACATAATTCAAGTTTTTCCCACCTCTTCTGTGTGTGTGTGTGTGTGTGTGTGTGTGTGTGCACAAATTTGTTTTTGCGATCATTTTTCAAAGTGAGTATGTGTGATTCATAGAACGCACGTGCGCACAGAAAACGCTTGTAGGCCTCTCTATCAAATGTGAAATCTATAAATCGCAAATGATGGTGAAATTGCGCGCAGTTTAACAGTTTCAGATCTCCGCCTTTTAATGATGTCTAAATAATGTCATTGTTATGTGAAAGAGCACCAGTCAACGTCCAAATCTTATAGAAGTGGCAAGAATGACTAATATTTCCAAAAACCTGCAGCACTCACAGAAGCAAAAGTGCGTTCGTCTGCTCAGACCCTGACGTGGCGCAAAGCACTTTTCCACGTCAAAGACCTTTTGCATTAATATGAACGTCTCCGTCGATTTTTGCGTACGCACACTTTACGATCACAATATAAATGAGGCCCAAGAGCTCCAGAAACCGTCTGACATGTTTATTTTCTTCTCGTCCTGCAGAAGTGAATTGGTGTTGAATGATGTCGTGTGTAGAAGATCTCCTCATGAACTCACTGAACGAGCTGCTCAAAGATGAATGGAGTCGCTTTCTGTGGCATCTGAAGAAACACGGTTTTTCAGCTTCTGAACTGGAGAACGCAAGTGTCTTAAGTACAGTAGATAAGATGATGGATCGTTATAAAAAAGATGGAGCCGTGGAGTGCACGCTGACCATCCTGAGGAAGATGAACAAGAACAATCAGGCTGAACTGCTGGAGGATAAAGTTAGTTCATGTTCAAGTTCAAATAATGAAGAATTCAAGTGTGATGAGGTGACTTACTGGCTTTGCTTTTCTTTTTTTAAGGTGAAGTCGTCCACTCAACTTTGAAAATGTTGATTGGAAATGAAGTGATTGTGTCATGTCAATAAATACACATTCTCTGATATTGCTCATTGCCTTACTTCATTGTGTTCACTGATCTGCCAAAGTTAAGTTTTGTGTCTGGGCATCAGAGACTGTAAGTAAAAAAATCCCACCCATCACTCAAGTGCATCAGCAGCCATCTGTCAGACATAACTTCCTTTATGTTTGTGGGATCAAAAAACCACAGAGTTCAGTTTCATTTCTGTTGATGAAATGTCCAGATCTTCCATCTAAAATTCTCCTACAGGGGGCGCTGCAACAGAAAATCACTAACAGGCATATGCTGCATGTTTTCAGTTACTTTGGTGGATGTCTAGCATATTTTTAACATCACTCAGATACATGAAGAAATACATGTCTGCCAGCAATTTCAGTTGCTAATAACATGAAATCTAAATGGCCTATTGTTACAGAAATGTTGAAAACTACTTTTTTTCAACAAGTTTTTATGCAACTCTAATTTGGACCTCAAACTAGGAAACTGGAACTTGTCCCAAACCACAGGTAACTTGGCAGGCATCATCCTCAAACCGTCATGACTAAACAAGAAAAGAATGCGTTGAATTTTTATTTTTCACATGATTTGACCTTTTGTGACTATTATGCAGGGGTGCCCCAAACTCGGTCCTGGAAGGTTGGCTTTCCAGATTTTGCCAAGTGAGAGATGTCCTTGGGAGAGATGATGACCCTGGGACAATTTTTCAATCAACCAATCAGATTTCAGGGATACGGTTACAGTTCATGTGAATTTTGGATGAATCGAATTGCATTTTGAGTGTTGAGGGGCTACTTTCCAGGTTCAATTCCACTTCCCTGATAGCACACATACATCTGGTTTACGTCTATTTGACGTCTGCATTTACATCTGCAAGACATCTACAATACATCGTTTGCTCATCTGCAATACGTCTCGGAGATGTCTGCTGTCAGACTTCATATAGACATCTAGAAGATGTCTGTAAGATGTTTATGATTTAGAATGGATGTACAACAGCTCTTTCTAAGATGTTTAGCAGATGTTTTTAAGCAGCAGATCTCCAGATCTTTAGCAGACGTATTACAGACGTTCAGACGTCTCCAAGACATATTGCAGATGAGCAAACTATGTATTTAAGATGTCTTGCAGATGTAAATGCAGACGTCAAATAGACGTAAACCAGATGGATTGTGCTATCTGGGTTGTGTCTATGTGATGGACTTGGTGGCATCTTTTAAGACCATTTGTCAAAAGTCAAGACTGGAGCCATTGTTAAATGACTCTATACACGCACTTAGGCAGATCTTTAGACGAGCCGAGCGAAAGTGGAAAAAGGACAGACTTCAGGTCTCACAGCAAATGTTAAGAGACTCACTATCTCGATATCGGAAGGCTGTAAAGTTGGCAAAATCGAGCTATTACACTGCTATTATAAACAAGAATAAAAAATCATATTTGCAGTCATTAATTACAAGTGGATTATTTCTAAAAATGTGAAAATGTCTGATTGGCAATATTAAGGATGAGAAGACTTGTGGAAGTTCATCAGGAATTTGGCTATAAAGGTTTAGTTTTAATTTATTTTCTCTAAAGAGAAAATGAATTGTTTTTCTCCCAGAACGCTCTGTTACAGCACAGTTTCCTACCTGATCTTCTTCTCTGATGTGTAGTGTATTTCTGTCATGGCTCTGCTTCATTTAGTCATGTTTTCCTTGGTCCTGTAGCAGAGTCATGACAAAGCCTTTGGTTATGTGTGGAGAGAAACATAGTATTGTCCTTCTGACAATAATATACGTTCTCTCCAGTGTCTCGTCTCTGTTCCCGCCATCTCGTTTCCTTGTTATCCTTCCCTGAGTGTTTCATTACCCCTCGTTTGTGTTCCCCTATAAATACCCTCTTGTTTCTTTGTCTTGTGTTCGTGGATTACGTTGTGTTTGTGGATGTACCGTGTCGTGTGCCTTTGACCTTGTGTGCTACGTTACACTGTGGATTACCTGTTGTGGATACCCTTGTCTTGTCTCGCATCGCTTTTCATTTAGACGTTGCGTCGCTAGTTTGTTTGGTTATTTTTTGCTCCCCTGTGAGAAGTGTTTTGTTTTAATTTATGTTTTGTTATCGTATCCGTTTTTCCCCATCGTGGGTTTTTGTTTCGTTTTCGTGTTTAAATAAATATCCTTTTTGTTAACCCCTTCACTGCCTGCCTGCGCTTGGGTTCTTCTCTCCACACCTCCAACCGTGACAATTTCGGGGAAACTATGAGTTTAACCACAGTAACATACGTATAATTAATTGTGATTAACCATTAATTATTTTATACACTTTACCTGATGCAGCAGAGCTAATAACAGCTACAGACTAAATGTACTCGTCCAGCGAGTGATCAGCAGGTCGTATATTAACTCTAAGAAATATTACTCCCCTGGCCTGGAAAAACAATATTCTTACTGTAGTACAGTACCACTTCAGAAATCTTAACGAAATCAAGCAGTTTAAGTGATCTTGATATGTGATAAATAAACACAGAAACAATTCGAGCGTGGATACACATGTGGTTTATTTATCTACACTACGGGGTAACTAAAACCAACTACTAACAAAGACCAAACATTAACAAACAAACATAAAAACGTAAAACAGTAGAGAATCAAAGAAATAGATAAAGCAAAGAAAAAGGCAGTATTAAATCAGCTATTCACATCTGCACGAACCATCAAGGACAAATCTCCTTATTTAAAAGGGGCAAAGCTTATACGCAACTGGTTAGCAATAGTTCAGATACTTGCATTGGCTTCTTTGTTTCTCGGGACACGTGCTGGCGCGCGTATCAAAGGGTCCTGATGCGTTCAGAGCGGGCCGTGAGTCCGTTGATTTAGCTTGAAGCAAAACTGCCTGAAGAAAGCTGTCTCTGAGGAGAGGCAGGTCTCGAGAGGTTGACAGAAAATGAACGAGCGAACGCGCATGAGTGCGAACGCCCACGAGCGAACGAATGAACATACACAAAAGAGCAAGCTTTCCTGCGTGTTCAGATGTTTTAACACAGAGGGCGTCACGCCCCTCCAAAGTGGGCGATCCAATGTGATGATATAGTTTTGGGCGCGAAAACATGTTTCTTTGTCCGGCACACTAACTCATTTGCATTTATGGTCGCCTGGGAGTTTGGAGCAGGAATAGACTTAGAATAGAATAAAATGAGTATGGTATAAAATACATTACTGTGCTATACACCATATTCTAAGACATGAAAAGGGAAACACGTAGATATGAAACATGAAGGGGTTACAATTACATTCACCTGTAGTTTGGACAAGAATGTAAATATACACAGAATACCACTGAGTACATATGCCTTTGAGGTTATAGGTGAAGGAGAATAAGGTATGCAAGCATACAATGTGGAGATTCATGTGTATACACTTTAAACCAGTCTTTTGTGGCTAAGGAAAGAGAAAGAGACATTATTTTGGAAGAATTTGAGGCTCTCAGTCCCTGGGGGCCACATGGCTTTTCTCACTTTGGTGAACAGTCTTGTCCTCCCCCAAGAACCTCCTTTGAAGTCTAGGGGAGAGTATCCGAATCTGTCCTGGTTTAGATGAAGGTGTTGAGAATAGGACATTTGGCCAGACTTGTTGGTGCCTGGTCGTAGTCCTGCTGAGAGGTTACTGTGTTTTACGATCACAGATGGTAATCGTGATCCGACCATACCCTACAGATGAATCCCATTCGGTGATTTATCAAAATGTCAAAAAAGAAGATAATGTCTGTTGTGATGACATTAAAAGATATCCAAAACCTGTGTAAGGTTCCATGGATATCCTCAGAAAAAGCCATGTGCAATGGGATTGTTAACAAGTTGACCAATGTTACCATGACCATGAAGATCAGGTAGACATATCTGCAAAAAANCATGTTACCATGACCATGAAGATCAGGTAGACATATCTGTAAAAAAAGGCTTTGAAACACAAAATCTATTGTATATTGCTTGGTTAGCTAATTCACTTAAAGTCCCGCTGTATTCAACAATGCAAAAATGCCTTAAAATGACTCAAATGTAACATTTGAATTGATGACTGTAGCCTAGATGCTTCAGTTGACGTGTGATCTGAGTGTGCTGGTGGTCAGAGCTGAAACAGCAATGATTGTCTATGCACCATCCTTACATATCTATGCCTCAAATCTGTTCACGTGATTGGTTACAGAGTTATGATGTTGTGAACAGAGGCAGTTTCAAACTGCTGTTTTCAACCATCTTTGGTAAACTGCAGATTTATGGAGAAAGTACTCTGCCATGGATTAAAATAATGAATTTGCATATGGTTTATCTTATAGTGTATTAAAAACACCACATAGACATATAAACAACATTCAAATGTGGATTTTCACCGCAGGGGGAGTTTAACTAAAGTTGAATTCCTTTAAAGAGGTGATTTTGTTTTCACATTTTCCATCATAAGCACAGGCTACTACAAATATTTCTGTCCTGTGAAATATCACAAGTGGATTTTTGCTCATGAATTTACAGTGGCTTGCAAAAGTATTCATCCCCTTCATTTTATTCACATTTTGTTATGCTTCTGCCTTATCTTAAACTACTTTAAATGATTATTTTTTTACATTAATCTACACTCCATGCACATTAATGACAAAACAAAAAACTGATTTTTGACAGCTTTGCAAATTTATTAAAAATGAAAAACTAAAATAAGTACATTGCATAAGTATTCACACCCTTTTCTGGGACACTTGAAATTTAGCTCAGAAGCATTAGTTTTGCTTGTTGATGTTTATACACTTCGAGTGGAGTTAACCTGTGCCAAATTCATTTGAATAAGTATGATTTGGAGCGGCACATACCTCTCTATAAAGGGTGCAACAGCTGAAAATGCATATCAAAGTAAAAACCAAGACATGAGGTCAAAAGAACTGCCAGTAGAGCTTTGAGACAGGATTGTATCAAGGCACAAATCTGGGGAACACTTCTGAAAAAAATCTGCTGTATTGAAGGTTCACAGAAGCATGTAGCCTCCATTTATCCTCAATGAAAGAGGTTTGGAACCACCAGATCTCTTACTTGAGCTGACCTCCTGTCCAAACTGAGCCATCGATGGAGAAGGGTCTTGGTTAGAGCGGTGACCAAGAAGCTGATGATCACTCTGGTTGAGCTCCATGATCATATATGGAGATGGGAGAAACTTATAGAAGGACAAACATCACTGCAACACTCCACCAATCTGGGCTTTATGGATTAGTGGCCAGACTCAAGCCTTTGCTCAGTGAAGACACATGGAAACTTGAAATATGCAAAAACGTACTTCAACGAATCTTTCAAACTGTCAGAAACAAGATATTCTGGTCTGATGAATCTCAGATTCATGCGTCATGTCTGGAGAAAAACAAGCACTGCTCAACACCTGTACAATACCGTCTTAACAGTAAAGTGTAGTGGAAACAGCATCATGATGTGGAGGTGTTTTTCAGCTTCAGGGACTGTAAGTAGTATAATCATATACCTTGTGTCAAAAGTTTGATTGATTTATGACCCCCTGTCAAAGTTCTGTCAACCAGTCACTCAAATGGATGTTTTTATGGCCCCGAAGTTATATGACCTAACAAAAAGAAGACAAATACAGAGATTTAAATAAAGAATACAGAGTGGGTTGATTTGCAAGTTAAAATACACGACACACGCAAAATGTCATAGAAAACTGTGCCTAAAATGAGCGTCATTAGTATTAGTCATTGCCGCAAAAATTAATATACATCAACTTCAGGCTGGTTAGTGACCTTGAACGTCCGCCCAGAGACATTTTCACTATGAGAGACAGCAGCAACGCAGCAACTCTGTCCAACTGCCAAGTCTGGTGAAAGGGCCATAACATACATTAGAATGTCATGACTAGCCAATCAAAATCAAGCATTCAAAAGCGCTGTGCAAATTTGTTCATATGAGATTGTTTGCCATTGACATTCAGTTTTTCCACAGTAGAACACACTTTCCTTTCAAATGCTTTACACAAGCAAAACAGGCTACCAAAACCACTAAAACAACCCCCAGCAAAACACGCACCTCCTACCCGGCATGACCTAATTTATCATGCCGAAAGTGCCGCCTAGTGGTCGGGAGCATTTCCGTTGTGTTGTGACTCGATTCCGTTGTGTTGTGGCTCTATTCCGTTGTGTTGTGGCTCTATTCCGTTGTGTTGTGACTCGGTTCCGTTGTATTGTGACTCGATTCCGTTGTGTTGTGGCTTGATTGCTTTGTGTTGTGAACTTATATTTGCTTTTTAAATTTCGTTGTCATGTACACTAGTGGTCCACCGTAGTTTTGAACTGACTGACAGCTTCAGTTATTAAAAATAATATAAAAATAACTTTTAGTAAAAATGGGAAGGTCCCAAATAAATTGTAAAAGATTATTCATGGAAACATATTTTTCATTTATGCAGTGTTTGTGTTTCTCCTTTCAGAAACCATATAGATTACCTATGTGGGTCCTACCTTGAGCCCATGTGAGCAACCTATATGGGATTGATTGTGTTTGCCCATGTGAGACCTGTATGGGTTGTCCATGAGGGCCCAATATGTGTTTTCTGACTTAGAACCCATTTAGAGATCACCTATGTGAGTCTTACCTTGGGCCCATGTGGGCAGCCTATATGGGACTGATTGTGTTTGCTCATGTGCGATCCATATGGGTTGGCCATTAGGGTCCAATATGTGTTTACCCATTCAGAACCCATATACAGATCAACCATGTGAGTCTTACCTTGGGCCCATGTGGGCAGCCTATATGGGACTGATTGTGTTTGGTCATGTGTGACTCATATGGGTTGGCCATGAGGTCCCCATATGTGTTTACCCATTCAGAACCCATATACAGATCAACCATGCGAGTACTACCTTGGGCCCATGTGGGCAGCCTATATGAGATTGATTGTGTTTGCCCATGTGAGAACAATATGGGTTGTCCACGAGGGCCCTACATGTGGAACTCATTTGGCACCCATACACTTATTTCCCATAATGACCCATATGGGACCTATATAGGGAATCCATTTTTTGTTAGCCCATGTGTGACCTATTTAGCTTAACCGAGCGGGTCCCATATAAGATGCCCATATTGGGACCATGCCCACTTGATACCTATGTAGCCCCACTATAAACCATATGGGGCCCACATATACATGTTGGCTGGGAAGATATAAATGCCCTCCAGTTGACTCCACTCCACTCCTTACCTGCCGCAACTTCAGTTCTAATGGGCATCTTGTTACAATTCCTTTAAAAACAGTTCAACTAATATCACATCAATGAAAGATTACTTTACATTACTATATCTAAATATATAATTTACATAATTAAGCAGAGGTGTGGACTCGAGTCACATGACTTGGACTCGAGTCAGACTCGAGTCATGAATTTGATGACTTTTGACTTGACAAAATGTAAAGAGACTTGCAACTCGACTTGGACTTTAACATCAGTAACTCGTGACTTCACTTGGACTTGAGCCTTTTGACTTGAAAAGACTTGCTACTTTCCCCAAAACCCAAAGATTAAAAAGTATGTTGACGTGGACCGCTCTCTCTCTCTCTGTGTTTATGTGCATCTGTGTGTGTGTGTGCTGTCGGCACAACATCCAATCAATTTAGATCCACGTTGTTTTGATCCGACAGTATCCATCCAATCAAATTTCAGGACAACCAATGAAGAAGAACTGTCAAACAACACGCCAGTTGGCAAAAATGATACCAAAGATAGTTTCGTTCGGGTATAAAAACTACGAGGTGGTCAACAAAAAACGAACTGCAATATGCAAAACATGCAGGTCGAAGATTACAGATTGAGACGCAACAACTTCTAACTTCGTTCGACATTTGAAGTTGCACAAAGAACGGTAAGTTTTGAATGACGCTAACGTTAGCTTATCGGCTAAGTAACTTTGCTAGCTGCATAGTTAAATCAATGAGACTGTAAACTCACTGTTAACGTTACATTGCAAACACGTTAAAAGGATGCCTGGGTATAGAGCGATGTATGGCTTAATATATGAACAATGGCATTGACTTTATAATTGTGAAATAAAAAAAACAGTGTAACTGTCACAGTATTCATAAACTTTGAAAAAATATTTTTACTTGGAGGCTGCCATTTTTTGTGTCAGAATCCGTAATGTCAAATGGTTGCGAACTAAACCTGTTCTCTTTCGCAACAGCGAAGCACACACGTTTTCCATATATAACAGTAAAATATGACACGGAAAACATAAGATCAGATATACAAACACACAGGGACAGTAGGTGGCGGTATGTCCTCTTGACACAAGCCAGCCTGCCAGCCATAAAAGAACGCGTTCAGTATTAGACGCCTGTTCAAGGTGAGCGTGCATTAAATCATAGCTTTAAACTACCATCTTTGAGACATTTTGGACTATTTAAGACATCAGCGTCCACCGTAATCGTATACTTTATACATTATGAGAATATACTGATAAACACAATAATAATGCTTGCGGTTTGGTTATTTATTCTGTATTAGAGCACACGTGAATATTAACCCCCGTCAGCTAATGACCGAGGGAGAGAAGACAATAACGTTAGGCTACTGATGTTGATAAATCAACATCAAAAAGTCAAAATCTGGATAACATGCATTGTATAATGGCTAAAACATCGTGTATATGATAAATTCGAAATGATTTTGGTTATTAATATGCATGTTTGTGTTGTTTCTGACAAACAATATTAAAATGTAGGAAAATACACCAAATAGCGTCTTTATTTTCTTTCTTTCTTCTTTTAGCATTATATAAAAGCAGGAGCGACAACAGTAAAGGACGAGAGAGAACCAGGCTTGGACTTTACGTTATGTTTTATTATGTGTGACCGGCAGTCGACCGTGAGGGAGCTGCTGGCATTTTACTTTCGTTTTGTTGTTTGTTTATCTTATTAAAGTTTTGTTGTTCAACGTTCGCCGGTTCCCTCCTCCTTCTTCCTTGCTGTGAACATTGTTACACACATATACATAATATATATATATACTGTATATATTATCCTACAGAACCTTATATTTACTGAAGAACTGACTAGTGTGTCGGTGTTTAGTTTGGCTGCCTAGCTGTGCGTGCAACCAGTTTACGTCATCGAAAAAGAACATGGCGGCCTCCTTAGGTTAAAATGAGTATTACATTTAGGTTTTTTTTTAAGAACTGAAAATATTTGATGTGTTTCTAACGACAAATGCTAGTAGTGTAAGGCTATTACAACGCATTAAGCCATACATCTCTCTATACACCGGGTTCCCTTTAAAGGGACTCGAAAGGACTCGAAACTCAAACTGTAGGACTTGGGACTTGACTTGAGACTTGTCGGTCTTGACTTGGGACTTGACTGTCTTGACTTGGGACTTGACTCGGGACTTGAGGGCAAAGACTTGAGACTTACTTGTGACTTGCAATACAATGACTTGGTCCCACCTCTGTAATTAAGTATTAGAGTAGGATGTTGACTAAATAAATACAGTAGATTATCTATTTTAGCTACGTATTTAAAAACATGTATGTTATGCTTATATACAAATACAAGAAAGAAAAACTGTTCTCACCACTCCCGGAAGTGAAACTCCAGACAGCGCTTCCAAAACAGAACTTTTTCCAGAACTCTGGTCTCCAATTACTACAATAGTTGGCAGTGCCAGTTCCTTTTGAACGCCAATTGACCGCAGAGTGTCAATAAGATCAATGAACGGACGTATTCTCTCCTCTAAATGATCATGAAATACTCCGCTCGTTTTCTTACTGTAAAGATCATAATTTAAATATTGAAAAGGGGGTTTGTACTTAAAGAAACATAAAGAAACATATAAGTGTAAAATACATATTTATAATATATACTACAAAGCAGATAATATTAGACTAAACAACTAAAATTATTCTTGTCTTACCCTTTCTTTTTTAAAGTACTGCTTTCATCTTCATCATGAACTTCTTCTGGAAATCCAAAAGGTGATAAATAGGAAAGAAAGCCTTGAGATTTTTTTTTATTGTCCATTCTTTGGTTGTACAGAAGTAAAATAAAAAGACCCAATTTGAAGAATGCCTCTTATCATTTAGGTTTAACCCCCGCACAGTGTAAAGTCCTCTGCAGAAAACAGAATTTATATTGAACTACACCCACAGTAATAACAAAAGTGAAAATGTTAGGTACTTTCCTTTCTGAGATAGTAGAGTTTAAAGTGTATTACACTCACAGTAATAAGGAAAGTGTTAGGTCAGGGCTAGTCAACTAATCTTTTATCAACCCAATACAGTAAAATGTTATCGCACGCATAGTAAGAATGAAATTGAAAATACACAGTGAATAAAACCTGAAAATGTCAAAGAAAACAAACAAACAAACAAAAAAATAACACCAAACCATTATGCATCTCCATGCAGTCCACACAACTTTCCCAGTCATACCTGTGTGTTTTCACCTACATTAGTTACTTTGCTTTATTTTTAGCAAAAGTAATATACATGTGCCTCTAGTTGCTTGACGGCCTTTGTGTACTAAGCTACAATGTAAAAAAGTTATTTGAATTTCTAGCAACCAACACTGCCTTTTTAAACCATAAATGTCAGATATATGGTAAAATATTTAGACAGCATCAAAGTTAATCTCAAATGGCCTACCTATTTATAAACCATTGCCAGTACCTGTACTGTACTTATGTTCCCATGTATGCTTTTGTGTGTTCTCTCAGATGATCCAGAATGCAGCAGCAAGAGTGGTCTTCAATGAACCGAAGAGAGCACGTCAACCCTCTCTTCATTAAGGTACATTGGCTCCCTATAGTGGCTCTTGGTCTTACAAATCCAGGTGGATGCTGCACATTGGTGGTGGTTGAGGAGATTCCCCCCTTCCATGTAAAGCGCTATATGATTGTACTGTATTTTAGGAGTGACAGCTTTGTCAGCTGAATGTTGGAATGTTTTAATTTCACTTTTGTCTTCCTGTAAAAGGGAGGCTATGCAAGAAGTGGCTTGACATCAGAAGGCTCAGGCCTGGGCTGTGTTTCACTGATAATGGATTTTAGCACATACATAAACATGATCACACGATGCCACGCTTCCCAGTCGCTGTTTGTTTGTTCAATGCTGAAATGTTACCTTATAGTGATACTTCACCCAAAAATGAAAATTCTGTCATCATTTCCTCACCTTCGAGTTGTTCCAAATGTGTATAAATGTATTTGTTCTGATGAACACAGAGAAAGATATTTGGAAGAATGCTTATAATCAAACAGATCTTAACACCCATTGACTCTTTGAATACTTTATAAAAAAATCTGTTGAACACAAAAGAAGACATTTTGAAGAATGTAGGACAGCAAACAGTTCTGGGGCACTTTTGATTACCATTGTATTTTTCCTACTATGGGAGTCAATGGGTGTTGAGATCTGTTTGGTTATAAGCATTCTTCCAAATATCTTTCTCTGTCACTTGGAGTGAGCTGTGGAGTATGGAAACAAACAGGCTAAGTTTTATCATAAGAGCTACATATGACGTGCTGCCCTCACCAACAAATCTGCATGTTTGGTACGGGCAGGATCCAGCCTGCCACCTATGTGCAGCCCCAGCAAACCTTAAACACATTCTTGTGGGTTGTAAGAAGAGCTTGACACAAGGAATATACACATGGCGCCACAATCAAGTACTAAAGTGCTTGGCTGCAGCAGTAGAGACCAAGAGAGTGGCAGCAAATGCCATCCCCCAAAACGCCAAGGCTAACTTGTTAAAAAGGCAACCCTTTATTCGGGAGGGGCAGAAACTGCGGGCCAAGCCCTTAACCCCAGATTCAGGACTGCTGAGTATAGCCAGGGATTGGGAAATGAGAGTTGATTTAAACCACAGACTTACTTTCCCCTTGGAAATTGCAGCAACCAACCTGTGGCCGGACATGGTTCTGTGGTCCAGCTCCAGTAGGACAGTCCTCATAGTTGAGTTGACTGTACCTTGGGAAGAGGCCATGAACAAAGCATTTGAAAGAAAGAATCTCTGGTATGCCAACTTGGCAGCGGAAGCTGAAGATCGGGGATGGACAGCGAAACTGTTCCCGGTGGAAGTGGGCTGCAGGGGCTTTGTTTCCAATTCCACTACAAGGTTGCTTAAGAAAGTGGGGATCAGAGGACAGGCCCAATGGACGGCAGTTAAAGAACTTGCTACTGTCGCTCAGAGAAGCAGCCACTGGCTGTGGTTGAAACGGAAGGACGCAATATGGGCTGCCAAGTGACCACGTATAAAATGGTGTTGTGTGTTGTATTGTTATGCCATACGGGACTGGGGGCACTGAGCTTTCATTAACGGAGCCAGTGGGGCTATAACAGCCTTATCCAATGTGTTGGCGCGTATGGTTGCGTTGATTTTGGTAATGTGCTGTAATGGTATGCCACACGGGACCAGGGGTACTGAGCGCACATTAATGGTTTGGGTAGTCGTGGCCTAAGGGTTAGAGAGTCAGATTCGTGACCAGAAGTTTGCCGGTTCGATCCTCAGGGCCGTCGGGTAACGACTGTGGTGCCTTTGAGTTGTAGTGATAGCTGCCCACTGCTTCTGCCAGATGACCTTGTAACAATGCGACACACACCCAGGTCTGATCAACCTGCTGTGGGCCTCCCTTGGCTGAGGGTGCCTTGTGATAAAGGGCCGAAACACCCAATGAGGCTGAGGTGCACAACTGACGATGTGTGGCATTGATGGGAACCATACAAAGGGCATTATCCGCAGCACCTCACCAAAAGGCATCTTTCACTCAGGATAATGTGATGAAAGTGGGACACACAACTCATGAGATGTCTCTGATAATGGCAAGGAAAGGTAAGTATGCTATGTATGTCTATAATCATTTATCCCCCAAACACAGAGGATGCCTACACCCACGAACCAGTGGAACCTCAGACCTCCTTTCCTCTATTCATATTCTTGGCTGCTTCCCCCCTGCGTAAGGCACGGTAAATGTCCTATGGGGAAATTCAGCTGTGCTGAAATAGTGGGATTATAACAACTAGTCCTATTACGCAAATCTCTGTATTCATTTATACACATTTGGAACACATTTGGAACAACTCGAAGGTGAGGAAATGATGACACGATTTTCATTTTTGGGTGAATTATCCCTTTATAGTTCAGATCGTAATTGTAACATATAACTGAACTCTGACATTTTTAGCCAAATTATTTTAACCTAATGTGCATTTACTATGAAAGTAACCATATATTAGCACCTACCTATAGGTGGAGACACCAGCAATATGGATAAACAAAAATAAAACAAAGATATTTAAAAAAAGGGGAAATTAAATAAAACAATTCCCATACTAATTATGTCATGATCAGTGTTGGGCCCATTACTTTAAAAAAGTAATTTATTACTCATTACTTATTTCTTGTCACGGTTCTGTCTGGGTTTTCATTGTGTTTTGTATTCTGTTTCCTTTTGACCTAGTTTCTGTTTTGTTAATTAGTTATTCAGTTCCACCTGTGTTCATGTAGTCACTCTTTAGGGGATGTGTCCACCGAGACGTTTTTTTAATTGTTTCCAATGGAAACGCCGCGTTTTTTGAAATGGTGAGCAGCTGGCCTTTTTTCCCACGCTCAGCGCCGGCGCTCTGCTTTTTTCCCATGCTCAGCACCTGCAGCAGGTATTTTCAGCCATGTAAAAGCGCCTTGGTGGACAGCCCCTTAGTCTTGTTATTACACTACCTGTTCTGTTTTCTCCCTTGTCGGTTATTGCTTATGTTAATGTTTGCCTGTGTTTGGATTACTCTCTGCTCTTGTTCTCCTGGATTTTTTATAAAATACCTGTTTTGATGTCACTCCTTTGTCGTGCGCGTTAATACACACAGCGATATGTGACATTACTCTTTTTAAAAGTAATATTATTATTACCTTACTTATTACTTTCTGTAAAAAGTAAATCATTATGTTATATAATATAACAAGTATATTTTGTCTACAACATTTAGGTACTAACCAAAACTTCTCTTTCTGACACACACACACACACACACACACACACACACACACACACACACACACACACACACACACACACACACACACACAGGCAAGTGCACAGATAGGGCTCAACCTGTGCAGAAGCAGATGCCCTTTTTCCCCTTACACTCGGAAGTGCCCTTTTATGGTTGGGTTTTGTATTAAATCAATGCTCTTGGTCAACCTTTACATCTGTCTGCCTGTTTTACAAATATATACCAAATCTTGTTGGAAACACAAAGGGGCGGTTTCCCAGACAGGGCTTAAGACCGGTGGCGGGGCTTCCATGGTGGCACGGGGGCACCCGCCACCCCTGTAATCTGATTGGCCACCCCGTGTGTCCCCCAATGGTCATTGACTCGGGGTAATGTCAATCATTGTGCTAAAGCTCTTTACCGACGCTGCACATTAAAACGGAAGCAAAATCTGTAACCTTGTGACTAGACTGTGTTAAGAACTAATGAAGGCTTTTATTTTGGAAAAAAGACAAAGGAAGTGGCTCCGCGGCTGCGCTAATGAACTCGTAACCTCACCAGTCACAGACTTTTTTGCAACGTGATGCTCCTATGTGCACCGAGTTAAGGTGAGAACAGAATTCTACAGGTTCTTTAAGACTGTCTATTTGGGTCTAATTTGATTCAATTTGCATGGGAAACTGTTCTTGTGTGTTTACTTTAGTTAGCTCTCCATCTGGATGTCAGGGCCGAGACTCGAACTCGGGGTCTCTGGTGTCGAGGGCGAACACTCTACACCGATGCCACTGAGGAATGGAGGAACCCAGAGGAAGATGCACACACAGAGGCTTGAGTAGAATCAATATAATCCTTTTTATTAACGCCCCAGAATGCAAGGTACTCCACAAGGCTCCCGAAGGTAGGGAAACAAAAACAACTCCGAAGAGGCCAAGTAAAAATCTTTAGAATCCAAACAAAACTCAGGTAATCCACACACAAAAAAAGGAACAGGAAAAAGGGAAAATAAAACAACTCCGAAGAGGTAGAGCCAAAAAAAATAAAGCTCTTTAAAGAAATCCAAAACAAGAGATCACGAGGCACACACAAACTAAATACTCTAGACTGGATACAACGGGGGTGACTGGCTGCAATAACATTAAAGACCGAGCAACGAGACAGGGAACAGAGAACAACTTAAATACACAGGGGACAAATAAGGCACAGGTGAAAACAATGACACTAAGGACGCCACCTGTGGAGACAGTGACATCCAGTGGCTGGAGCCAGGAACTACTACCCCGAATCCTGACACTGGATAAACGTAAACATCTCTCCACTGTTTCAGTAACGTTAGCAATTACTAATTGCATACAATGGATGCTAATTGCCAATCGAGTTTTACGACATGAATTAGCCTTACATGGTTTAGCTCCTCAGTACTTGAATGAACTCCTTTTGTATTACAGTCCTTCACGTGCATTACGCTCTCAGGTGTCCTGTCAGTTGGTAATACCTAGAATTTCAAAATCAAGTGCAGGTGGTAGATCCTTTTCCTATCTAGCGCCTAAACTTTGGAATAGTCTTCCCTGCACTGTCCGGGAGGCAGACACACTCTGTCAGTTTAAATCTAGACTAAAGACGCATCTTTTTAATCTTGCATACACTACTCTTCCATAATATAAATCTTCAGAGGGTTTAGGCTGCATTAGTTAGATCAACCGGAACCAAAAACACAACTGATGTACTTGTTGCATCAAAGAGTACAGAACAGTACTCTACTCTCAGCCAGTCTTGTCTCATTGTTCCAAGGTTACCACAGCGAGCAGGATGCAGTTCATGGCCTGACCTGATGGTAGAGCGGAGAATGGGAAGTGGGGACCTGACAAGAGCTGAGATGATAGAGCTGGATAAAGAAGGACGCGGTCTCTTGACATGTCTTCACCACAAAACTTCAAATGCTATTAGATTATTAATGATAATCTTAAACTATAATTTATTTTATTATTAAGTTTATTTATTTTATTTAGCCTTGTTGTGCAAGTTCTCTGGAGCTTGTGCAGAGGCAGCAGCTTTTGCCAGAGGGGAACTGGAATCCCCTGGTTGGGCCTGGGTTCTCCTGAGGTTTTTTTTCTCGATTAGAGTTTTGGGTTCCTCGCCACCGTTTGCATACTGTTTTTGCACTATCTGCCTGACCGGGGGGGCTGCTTTAGAATCTTAAAGTTTTACTTAATTAATATTGCATATAGGAATTTATTATCTGTTATATTTGACCTGTGCTTCTCTCTCCTTTATCCTAAATGTGTGCTCTCACTGAGCGTGTGTGTGTGTGCGTACTTGTCTGTGTACGTATGTGTGTGTGTGTGTGTGTGTGTCTCTGTGTCTGTGTGTGTTGGTGTGTGTGCGTGTTGTGTGTGTGGAGTGTTTTGTGTGTGGGTGTGTCTGTCTTCTGTGTTTTCAACCTTTTCTTGTTTTTGCAGGTACAACTTTGATTGTTTTGCTTGTAGTCAATGTGTCTCATGTACAGCTGCTTTGTAACAATGAAAATTGTAAAAGCGCTATATAAATAAAGTTGAGTTGAGTTGAGTTGAGTTGAGTTGAGTTGAGTTGAGAGAATTAACAGTCAACAACAGAGTATCATATCATTGTTGCCACTGTGATGTGGGTACAGTACAAATAACATGTTGCTATTTATTGTGTTTGTGGACACGTTTTGAATGTAGACTACAGCATGAAACGGAGGCAGGGAGATATCTCCAATTTCTTGACACAGAAGAAAATTAGCAGGGAGAGTGCAGGTGACCAGCAGTGTGAGAGTAGTCAAGCTGAATTGTGCCAGGCAGCTAAAACAGGCCAAAATTTCCAGGGCCAGACCAGCCCTCATGGACCTCCAGGTGAAAATGCAGGTATGAGGGAAATGCTTTAAAATGTGTAATGTGGTGTTCTGCACGATTTTACAGTTATTCAGTGAATGAAGCAATTTAAATACCTCATTTTAATCACAGTACTAAACTGGCACTATGCACTAAAATTTGTGTATTTGTTAAATATTTGAAATTCATGCTATATATTATTACTAAATAAATCATGTACACTTTACTAAAAATAAAATTAAATCATGTGTTCAATTAAAAATAGAATTATTGAAGTGTTGACTGTGTCAATCAATACTTTCAGATGCACAAAAGGAGAGGACTGACCCTGGTGTTGATGATGCTGGGTCAGATGACAGCTACAGCAGCTCCAACAGAAACCTCCCAGTTCAAACTACTTTTGCCACACCAAAAGGTGTGGCAAAAGTAAAAAAAAAAAAATCTATCACCTGCAACATGTGAATTACTCTTTTGTATTACTTGCCTGCTGAAATGTAGTTGTCCCTTAATATATTTAAAAGGATAAAGCTTGACAATCTAACTGTTACTTTGTAGTTGTCATTGCTTAATGATCCAACTCAACTTTTAAAAAGTTAAATAAAATGTTAAACATCTTTAAAAATTAACTTGAACAATGAAACAATGAAAGACTGAGTGATCTTGGTGTGCTAAGTGTGGAGTCCAAGAGAGCCAAGGCCTTGGATATGGATGAGTTCATAAGGTTGTTCAGCAGCAAACACGGCAATCGCAAGATACAGTTATTTGGAATTGTTTACAATACACAGTGTAAAGAGCTGAGCACTACTGATTTTGATGTTGTTATTGTCATCACAATGAAATTTAAATAAAACTTTTAATTTAAACTGACAACTGTGCTTAGTCTTGTTAAAACTGATAACTACACAGAACACTGAGATTTTTATTCTATTTTTAAGTATATTTTACATTTTTATTTTATTTATTTTATTATTAAAGGATATTGTTGTTGCATTGTAAGAATTTAAGTGGTGCATAAAACTTACTATACAGAACACTGCTATGTTCACTGTATAGAGCTAGAAGCACTAACTTCTTGCTAACTCTGTACAGCAAACATGCTAGTGTTCTGTGTGTTACCACTTGGTAAGAGTACACCCAGCAGATTTAATGTGGCCAAGAAAAGCAAGATGAAAACAAACAGTGTGTAACTACAATATAAATTGAAGTGATCGCCCATATTGAAGTGGGCGATCAGTGGCAGCTTTCATTTTTGTTACTTTTGGGCGGCCCCCCCCAGATTAATTGTTGTTACCCCCTGTGCCCCCCACCAGAAAATTCTCTGGACCCGCCCCTGCTTAAGACATATATATCTTGATATATATAAGTGCAATTGTTTTGTCTTGAGAAGCACACAAGTAATGTTTTTTGCAAGGTATGTTTTTTAAAACGACTTAAATATCCTAATTTAACTAAGGCCTAGTCCTGGCTTAAATTTTTGGAGGATCTATTGACAGAAATGCAATATAATATACATAACTTATTTCTTCAGAGGTGTATAAAGAGCTTACACAATGAAGCATTTTGTTTTTATTACCTTAGAATGAGCTGTTTCTATCTACATACACCGCGGGTCCCCTTGCAAATAATTCGCCATGTTCTGTCAGCCGTAGTATTGTTTCGAACGGGAGGGGTGGGGTGGAGTGAACGGTTGGTTGCAATTCGCAATCTTGCCACTAGATTTAATCCCTGTCCGGGAAACCGCCCCATAATGTTACCCATGAAATGATAACATTAACTTGGATCTTGATTTTGTCTTTTTTTCCTCTCGTGCAGAACTCACAATGTACACATTTGGTCTTTGTTGTTGTAGTTTAAATTTAGTTGAGAGTATTTTGTGCACATTTATGTGTGTGTTTGTGGTCAAACTGTAAACTGTAATATCCAAAATTTTTCACATCACCAAAATAAATTTCTACAACCATTTTAACATCAGCTTTAGATAGTAAGCATTAAATGATATGCTTATATGTAGGTATACACTTCGGTGCAATGTAGCAGTGTACTGAAATAAAGAATGTGTGTGTGTGCAAAGCTGACAGCAAAGGAGGTTTAACCATAGCCCCCATTTAAATTCATAGTGAGAGCAGCTCGTTTTGCACTTCTGATACAATTTTGCACCTTTGTTTGCACTAAAAATGTGAAAGTTGTCAAATGTTAAGTTCATGAAAATGTTAAACATAAAAGACTAAACATTTCTATACAACTCTACATGCATGATAGCTGTTTACAAAAATAAGCTGAGTTAATCAAAACCTGTCCTTATCATTGCATATTACATTATAGGCTAGCTGAGTTTGATAAAAAGTTAAAGCTACTAAGAGATTGTACAAATCAGCAAAGTGAGTGTCTAAAATAAAGGTTTATTGTTAGGTATCAGAATCACCAGAGACTGCTGCCACTCTGGTCAAGGTCTGTTTGAACTGTTGCCATCGGGCAGACGTTACAGATCAGCCAAACAGTTTCTATCCCAGGACAATCCTAAACAGTTATCTACAGTAAATGTTCAAATGTGACTCTGCTATCTCTCTGCACTTTAAGATCTCCCTTATCTGGTCTATTTCCTTGTTGGTCATTTTACAGTGATTAGTCAAAATGCTGATTTGCCAATATTTTGCACTTTTTTCAGAATCAGAAGAGCTTTTTTGCCAAGTGTGCTTGCACACAAAAGGAATTTTCTTTGGTGTTGGAAGCTTCTAGTACAGACATTCTACACAATGACAATACAATATAATAAGATTTACAGTCTAAAAGTTTCTAAAATATGCATATATAAAATAAACGACTATTGTACAGAAAATGGGGGATAATAACACATAAGAGACATTGTACAGGGTAGTGTACAGTAGAATTGACATATTAGTAGATTGTATGTATTGTGCAAATGGATAATGTAGTAAGTAGAGGTAGTGTTTAATCCATGTAGAAATAAAATGTAGATATAATAAGGCACTATAGTGCACACTATAGGAGTAGTGAAAGTGGAATATTGCTCTTAAGGAGCAGTTATCTGTTTAGGAGGGAGATTGCCTGGGGGAAGAAGCTGCTTCTGTGTCTGGAAGTCCTGGTGTTTGGTGCACTGAAGCGCCGACCAGAGCGCATTTTTGTCGTATTATATTACAAATATTTATTTATGTCTTCAGTTATTCAGGTATGCGAATGTAAAGGTTAACCGGTCATGGTGACCCATGATAAAAGAAGAAGTAGTGAAGAAATAGTTTTTATAATATACAGTCAGTTTGATCAACATGTAATGTCTCATATTACTACACACCACTCACTATCATTAAAAATAAAAAACAATAGAACCCTACCCAAAACACAATAGAAAATGTAATGGATTTATTAGTTATAATGGGAATTTAGTTATGGTTTTAATGCTTTAAACCCCAAAGGTTCATAATGGTATTTACATGGAAACCATTACATTTTCTATTGTGTTTTGGGCGGAGTTCTATTGCTATGTAATAGAATGTAACGTGCAATGAAAAGTACAGGTTTTTGATTAACTTATTTTAGCTTATTTTATAAATATAGCATCATGCATGTAGATCTACATACAGTATAAAATATAAAATACAAAACACTTCTACATACAACAGTTGTATGTATAAGTGTCATGAACTGTGAGGAAGAACCCAATTGCAGGCAGCGGTAGTACGGGGAGAACAAAAATACTTTTATTTTAAAAAACACAAAACAAAGACCCGCGATGGGGTATAAACAAGGACACAAGATAATAGTACAAGGAAACAAGGACACAAGATAATAGTACAAGGAACAGGACGTAGCCTAACTAACACTAGACTTACATAACACTAGACAAGACCTAACTGAACTAAACACTTACTAAGACTGACGAAACTTGCAACAACAGGAACAGGTAATCACGGTGAACATCTGAGGCACACAGGACCAGATGTACACAGAATACAATGCACGAGCACAGGACAATGAAACATGAGGACTATATAAAGGGGAGCAAATCAAGAGGGAACAGGTGTGTGGCATGAACTAATTAACAATCAAACTAAAGAGACGAGAGGGCGGGAACAGAGACAGGACCAGAGAGAGAGTATGGCGATCCATAAGATCCAAAATAGTCTCTCCACATGAAACAAGGGATCCTGCCATGATTCTGCGACAAGACCAAGAAAGACATGACATGATAAGGCAGAATCACGACAGAACCCCCGCCTTAAGGAGCGATATCCTGACGCTCCTCAAGGTGATAAACGGGACAAGACAGACTGTGACAAAGACAAAATCCAACAAGACATACTAAATTAAACCAAGGGCAAACAAGCAAACATAATCATGGGGTTGGGGTGACATAGTAAAAATAACAAACATGGGGGGGAACAAAAGAGTTCAAGGGGGGAAGTCCAAATGGGTTGGGACACAGGGGAACAGTCACCGGTTGGAAGGCCGGTACCCCACATCACTCACACTCGAGCGCTGCGGCAATCGCTGCCTACCGCTTCGAGCACACGCATGTACACGATGTACAGGGTATAGGTCACCTCACCCACAACAGGTCACCCTCACTCTCTACACTGCCGCAGCAGTGTCGCCCCCAAGCGGGGCATCTATCTCTATTTCCCACTGCCGCAGCAGTGTCTCCCCAGCAGGGGTCTCTACCTATTTCCCACTGCCGCAGCACTGCCGCTACAGCAGGAGCCCTCATCTGTTTTTCCTGCTGCCGCAGCAGTGCTGCTCCAGCAGGGGCCTTATCTGTATTTCCCACTGCCGCAGCAGTGTCTCCACACCAGGGGCCTTATCTGTATTTCCCACTGCCGCAGCAGTGTCTCCACACCAGGGGCCTTATCTGTATTTCCCACTGCCGCAGCAGTGTCTCCACACCAGGGGCCTTATCTGTATTTCCCACTGCCGCAGCAGTGTCTCCACACCAGGGGCCTTTTCTGTATTTTCCACTCCCACAGCAGTTTTGCCTCAGCAGGGACCTTATCTGTATTTCCCACTGCCTCAGCAGTGTCGCCCCAGCAGGGACCTTATCTGTATTTCCCACTGCCGCATCAGTGTCTCCACACCAGGGGCCTTATCTGTATTTTCCACTGCCTCAGCCGACTCTACTCCAAGCGAAGGCCAGCAACTCACCGGCCTCAAGCTCTGCTATATTTTGGGGACAAATAACGCCCAGCCTTGGCTGCTGTCCCACGCTAGTTGCATATTTTGGGGGAAGCTCTCCGGGCTAGGGCAAACACCGAGATTGGAGCCCTCTCCCCGGACAGCACGCCAAATACGCATGCAATATTCTCTGCTTAATTAAACTGCCGCCTATTTAATTATTCTCTGCTTAATTAAACTGCCGCCTATTTAATTATTTGCTAAGGCGAACTCGTGAAATGCTCGCAGTGCGGGCATTTGCAGGTATCGTGCCCATCAGGTTCGAGGACGAGTCGGCTGCATCCAAGCTCAGAGCAGCGAGACATGTCTAGGGACTCGTGCACACTGTAGGAAATTTCAGCTCTTTTAGGGAAATTTGCTCTTTTAGACACCTATGTCCGCTACTAAAAAACACCCAGGGGAAGTCGCACACAAGAGGACGAGTCCGCTGCTCTGCGTCGTAGAATCCAGTAGGAATCAGAATGATAATAGCTCAGCACTAGTGCTTCGCAGGTTCCTGTTACATTTAACATGTGTTTATTCTTTTGGTAAAGCTCTGTCTGCCCCTAGGGGCTGGAATGGCATTTACTTGTTTTTGTGTTTAATTGAGTAGATTCCATACAGCTGTGGACCCTTTACTGTGTGCTTAAAGGAACCCGCTTTGCTACACTTCGGGGCGAGAATGGAGCGATCGTCCCGGGCAGAGCTGTGCTCCTTTGTTACCTGATTATTTCTGTCGTAAGGAGTCATTTATCATTTAGCTATTGTGAACCTGCACGTGTGCCTACTGAACTACTTGTGTAATTGTGTTAAACAGTGTAATTGTGACACATTCGAGCAAATTCTGTCAAATCAGTTACTCACCCTCATGTAATTTCAAACCCAAATGACTTTCTTTCTTCTGAAGAACACAAAAGAACAACGATACAGCCATTGTTCAGTTACCAACATTCTTCAAAATATCTTATTTTGTGTTCTGCAGAAGAAAATCTTCTGGATTTCTGTTTGTTTGCTAAAAACAAACAAAACAATAATTGGGTTACTTTCAGTCTGATCTCAGGATAATTTGATTATACTTCACAACGTGCCTGTTTCTTATGAATTTGTATGACGTGAATTAAAAACATACAAACGTTAGACAAATAAACACTGAAGACACCCCCCAAACTTTACTATCACTGGGAGGAAACTAGATCACTTAAAAGAAGTTGGGTTATTGTAACCCATCGTTGGGTCAAAAATGGACAAACCCAATTGTTGGGTTAAATTTACACAGAGAATGTTTATATTTGATGCAACCATAGGTTAAAACAACCCAGCATTCCAGTTGAAAAAACCCAGGGTCCATGTACCTTCGGTAAAAATTTTTTGGTTTGTTTTCCTCAATATTTGCTTTAAGTGCATCAAATTAATATACAACAAAATCAAAGCGAAACATCAAGTATTTTTCTTAACATAGCGCATTTTAGTCCACCGGAAGTTCAGCTGCACTGCAGCCTCTGGCGACGAGTGGTGGTAGCACAAGACCACTCTCTTTAATTATACATATGTGTTCAGTGGTGTGTGCCACTAAATCCCTAAACAACCATACAGACACATAGGTAGACATTTCTGTGCAATGTAGAAGTATACAGTTAATGAAATAAAAAAGGCACCTATATGGACGCGCCAGTGCTCGTGGCAGCGATGTATCTGACAGCAGGGGAGGTTACCATAGCCCTGTTAAAATATGTAGTGAGAGAAGAGCAATGTGTTAAAAAATTGCACTTTGTTTGCACTGTTCGTAAAAATGTTAACATAAAAGACAAAACACTTATACGTTGTGATTCTGCCTTATCATGTCATGTCTTTCTTGGTCTTGTGGCAGAATCATGGCAGGATCCCTTGTTTCATGTGGAGAGACTATTTTGGATCTTATGGATCGCCATACTCTCTCTCTGGTCCTGTCTCTGTTCCTGCCCTCTCGTCTCTTTAGTTTGATTGTTAATTAGTTCATGCCACACACCTGTTCCCTCTTGATTTGCTCCCCTTTATATAGTCCTCATGTTTCTTTGTCCTGTGCTCGTGCATTGTATTCTGTGTACCTCTGGTCCTGTGTGCCTCAGATGTTCACCGTGATTACCTGTTCCTGTTATTGCAAGTTTCGTCAGTCTTAGTAAGTGTTTAGTTCTTGTCTAGTGTTATGTAAGTCTAGTGTTAGTTAGTCTACGTCCTGTCCTGTTCCTTGTACTATTATCTTGTGTCCTTGTTTATACCCCATCGCGGGTCTTTGTTTTGTGTTTTTTTAAATAAAAGTCTTTTTGTTCCCCCCGTACTACCGCTGCCTGCAATTGGGTTCTTCCTCACAGTTCATGACAGAATGCACAAGCCCAACAGAACCCAGCAGGCAGTTACCATGGACGATACAGCGTCGTCCCTGCGATCACGCCAAGCCCACTTGCTGCTAGGGTTTCGTCAGGAGAATTACGGGAACCGGAATTTCGCCAGAGCATTCTCGGCGGTGGCGGAGGACACCGAGTTTGGTGAAGCAGAGTTGAAGGTGATTTTCGACTGCTGCCTCACTCGGCACCTCACGCCGTCGGAGAAGAGGCTGCTGGGTCCCCTAGGGTTTGCAGATATGGTCAGGTACGTGGTCAACCGGGACGATCCCGGGGGTGAGGTCCCAGTTGGAACCTGCGAAGCACTAGTGCTGAGCTATTATCATTCTGATTCCTAGTGGATTCTACGACGCAGAGCAGCGGACTCGTCCTCTTGTGTGCGACTTCCCCTGGGTGTTTCGGTAGCGGACATAGGTGTCTAAAACAGTGTTTCCCAACCGCTGTGCCGCGGCAAACTAGTGTGCCGTGACAAGTTGTCCGGTGTGCCGTGGAAAATGGCCAATTTTTAATAATAATAAATAAAATATAGATGTACAGCAATGTTTTACAATTAAAAGTAAACCAACTGTGACCTCATCGCGTATTTGACCACGTGTACATGACCTCATCCAGGAGACTGTACGTATACGTGACCTCGTAGCTCGCGATTTTCCCATGTGCGAATTCCACACATAATTACGACCACGCTACTCTAAAACCAACGGGAATGAACATAAATTCATGCAAAGAAAATCTAACGACCCTGAATCGGAACCTGGGCCCTCTAGCAGTGGAGACACAGGAAAGAAAGCAAAAACGGTGAGCTCAAGACAATACAGTGACAGTTATCTGTCATATGGAGTCACTTTCACCGGGGATCGCTCGGCAGCACTACCCTTATGCTTAGTCTGTGGAGAAAAACTATCTAACCATGCAATGGTTCCTAGCAAGCTTAAACGTCATTTACAAACAAAACATCCATCACTTATTAAAAAAGACAAACTATTTTGTGCGTTTGAGAGATCAAACGGAGAAACAGGCTTCTTTGATGAGAAAGAGTACCACAGTGTCTGAAAAAGCTCTCGAAGCTAGCTACCTGGTTGCTGGTTTAGTGGCAAAATCGAAAAAGCCACATACGGTGGTGGAGTCATTAATCATGCCTGCATGCAAAGCAATTGTGAAAACAATGTTGGGTCCAAATGCTGCCAAAGAAATTGCAAAAGTGCCCGTTTCAAACAATTCAATCGCCAGACGCACTGATGATATGTCCGCTGACATTGAGAGTGTTGTACTGGAAAAAATAAAAACTAGCGTCAAATTTGCACTCCAAATTGATGAATCAACAGGGAATGCTCAGCTATTAGCAAACGTGCGCTTTGTGGATGGTGAAATCATCAGAGAGAATTTTTATTTTTGCAAAGAGTTGCCATCAAAAACAACAGGAGAGGAAATATTTCGGGTGACATCCGATTACATTGAACAAGGAGGACTAAAATGGGAAAACTGCGTGAGTGTGTGTACCGACGGAGCAGCATCCATGACTGGGAATACCAAGGGATTCATCAGTAGAGTCTAAGAAAAAAATCTGAACATTACGGTCACGCACTGTTTTTTGCATCGCGAGGCACTTGTTGCCAAGACGTTACCAAAGGAGCTGTCGAATGTGTTGGATGGTGCAGTGCGTATTGTCAACTTTATAAAAACAAGGTCTTTGAAAAGCCGACTATTTGCTATCTTATGTGAGTAGATGGGAGCAGACCATAAGACTTTATTGCTTCATACGGAGGTCCGATGGCTGTCCCGTGGTAAACTTTTTTTGCGTGTGTACAAACTGAGGGAACAACTGAAAACCTTCTTAACAGCGGAAAAATCGGAGTACGCATTGCTGTTGGCAGATGAGGAATGGTGTGCATGGTTGGCATACATGGCGGACATTTTTGCACACCTGAATGAACTGAACACGCGAATGCAAGGGAGAAATGAAAATGTACTAACTAGCACAGACAAACTGCATGGATTCAGATCAAAGCTTGCCCTCTGGCGACAACATGTGGAAAAAGGCTCTCTTGAGATGTTTCCTCTTCCCCAAACTGGACATTCAGACAACTTTGCGGCATTGTGTGAGGTAATCTGTTAGCATCTATCAACTCTCGAAGAAAAATTCTCTTTTTATTTCCCCTTAACATCACCTGAAGCCTTTGACTGGGTTCTAGACCCATTTAGCTCATCTGCAATGGATAACACAAATGGACTGTCGCTGCAGCAACATGAGCAGCTCACTGAAATGAGACAGGACCGTGGTTTGAAAATTACATTCAGTGACCTACCTTTGGACAGTTTCTGGTTGACTGCTGCCAAAGAGTACCCAGTCATTGCAGACAGTGCAATCTCAGTGTTGTTATCTTTTTCCACAACCTACTTATGAGAGCTCAGCTTTTCCACTTTTACTTATATAAAGAACAAAAATAGAGAAAGATGCAGTTGACCAAGAGCTCCGTGTGTCGTTGTCATCAATTCCAGCGAGGATATCATCTTTGTGTTCATCAAAACAAGCTCATCTTTCACGTTAACATCATATGTGAGTACTACGTTTATTATAATATGCTGTCTTAACAAGCAATTTAAAGCAATGCAGTTTTGTGCAATTTTGTTATATTTTAGTGGTTAATGTGATGCTGGTGTGCCGTGAAATTTTTAGCAAATTAAAACTGTGCCGCGGCAGAAAAAAGGTTGGGAAACACTGGTCTAAAAGAGCAAATTTCCATAAAAGAGCTGAAATTTCCTACAGCGTGCACGAGTCCCTAGATATGTCTCGCTGCTCTAACCTTGGATGCAGCCGACTCGTCCTCGAACCTGATTGGCACGATACCTGCATCACATGTCTGGGAGTCCAGCATGCTGAAGCAGCGTTCGTGGATATGGCATTCCCGCACTGCGAGCATTTCACGAGTTCGCCTTAGCAAATAATTAAATAGGCGGCAGTTTAATTAAGCAGAGAATAATTAAATAGGCGGCAGTTTAATTAAGTAGAGAATATTGCATGCGTATTTGGCGTGCTGTCCGGGGAGAGGGCTCCGATCTCGGTGTTTGCACGAGCCCGGAGAGCTTCCCCCAAAATATGCAACTAGCATGGGACAGCAGCCAAGGCTGGGCGTTATTTGCCCCCAAAATATAGCAGAGCTTGAGGCCGGTGAGTTGCTGGCCTTCGCTTGGAGTAGAGTCGCGGCTGAGGCTCCTTCTCTGATAAAGGCCCCTGCTGTGGAGACACTGTTGTGGCAGTGTGAAAAACAGATAGAGGCCCTGCTGGGGCAACACTACTGCGGCAGTGGGAAATACAGATAAGGCCCCTGCAGGGGCGACACTGCTGCGGCAGTGGGAAATACAGATAAGGCCCCCACTGGGGCGACACTGCTGCGCCAGTGTAGAGAGTGAGGGTGACGTGTTGTGGGTGAGGTGACCTATACCCTGTACATCGTGTACATGCGTGCGCTCGAAGCGGTAGGCAGTGATTGCTGCAGCGCTCGAATGTGAGTGAGGTGGGGTGCTGTGTTCCGAGGTATCTTGGTCATTGCCTGTTGGCATTGAGGATCGAACGGGCGACCTATTGGTCATGTGTCCGTCTCTCCAGACTACCACAGGTGGGAGCTCCTGCAGGAGCGACAGAGTTGTGGTGATGTGGAAAGGACGGCTCTTGCTGGAGAGAAACTGCGGTGGCAGTGGAAAAGGAATCTGCTCTGGTGTGATGGCTACGTGAACTCTTGGGATGTTTGAGTAGGGTTGGATGTGGCGGTGGGTTAATGGGTGGGAGTCGGACTGAAAAAAAATCTGCTGGGATGCCTGATTTGAACAAGACTAATTTCAGGTGTTTCTGAAACCAAAAACGAGTGATGGGGCGGTTGGAGTCGTCAATGAAAAGTGGGCCGGAAGGGAGTGGGGTCTGGCTGTATCTGAGCTAGAGGTAGGCCAGGAGGGTTTGGTATGGTTATATGGCTGATGGTAAATTAAAGATGTAGATTAAATGTCCTCTCTTTGTTTTGTCTGTTTTGCTCTGTTTAATGAAATAAGATATGGTTTCGTTATCCAGGACGGAGGGATCTGAAACAGTGGGGTGGATATTTGGGTTGAAACTGGACGTATTGGTGAATTCTGAACATCTGAGGAAGCAGAAGAAAGCTAAAGTGAACATGGCGTCGAGTTTATGGGCGGTGTGGGTGGAGTGGTAGCCTTGAGTTGAAATGTAGAAATGCATTTGGTTAGGATTTCTAACGTTATTGGTTGTCTGGGGTCAGGGTGGGAGGGATGGGTTCTTTGGATGCCTTTTAAGAGCATCGAGGTCTGTGGGTTGGCTATAATGGGTGAAAGTGATCCGAATGCTAGTTTGTGGAAAAAATTTAATCACCTTAGGTATCCCTTAATGGAACTGGCTTGGAGGTTTTTGAAATGTCTAAGTAAGATAGAAATGAAGTGATCGCGAGCATGGAAAAATCTGGGAATGTTAGGTTGTATCCTGCGTGAAAGGATTTAAAGCAATTCCAAGCTGTGAGGTATGATTGTAGGGTCCTGGGGGAGACGGATTGTATGATGTGGGTGAGGGAGGCGTCGAGGAGGGGCTTTAATTGGTGATCTAGGGGAATGTTAGCTCCGAATAGGGAGGTAATGGGATGGGGAGTTGTTCCACTTCTGGTGCCAACCGCCTGAACTTCTGAAAGGCAAAACGGGAAAGAGAGTCAGCTATTTTATTTTTTTACCCGGGAACAGGCTTTGCAGTTATGATAAATTGGTCACAAGCTGATATCACAATTTAATCATTTTATGAAAGGCATTCATGCAGGGGAATGGGAGCGGCCTTTGTTAATGCTTTGCACGGTTGCTTCATTGTCACAGTATACCATGATGGTGTTGGTTGACCATTCTTTCCCCGACAAAAAGGCTGCGGCGACCAAAGGGTACAGTTCGAACAGGGCAGAGGAAGATTGGGGAAGACTTAACAGCTGGGGGGGGGGCACGTGGATGCGAACCAATGACCTTGGTAATATCGTCCGAAACCGACAAAGGGAGCGGCGTCGGTGAATAGTTGGATGTCGGTGGGGCACGAAATCATGTCGCTGTAAAAAAAAGAGATACCATTCCATTGTTTCAGGAATGATATCCACAGACTCAGTTCGTTGCGGCATGAGCTGGTTAGGGAAATCCGGTGTTTGCTGGAATATCCTGGTCAGTCGAGGAGATATCACTGGATGAGTACTCTTTTTCAGACATGTTGCTTGGATTTTCACAAGACTGTAGAGTGATGTGGGGTCTCCCATGGACGCTAATCTGCCGCCAAAGCCGCGGACCGTCCATCCCCCTATACGCTCACCAAACCCGTGTTCGATGGGCGGCAGTGACCAACCCATAGCAGACAAAAGGCTGACGAGGATGAGGTTCCCGTCGCGGCATCGGATGGAGACTTCCTGGCATCAGACGTGAAAGATTTCCTGGAGCTCCTGGCTTCGGCCGGTCGAGCCCAGGGGATTGACTTACACGGAGATGTCAGGTTGCAGGGCACGCCTTGCCAGGGCTGCTGCGAGCGTCGGGTTGCAGGGCACGCCCCCCTCTGCGCATTGACGTCGGACGAGCTCCGTCGCCCTGTCTTCCCTCGACACCAGGGCAGCTAAGGGATATGTCGATGTACCCCAGGTTGAGCGTGCAGTCGCGGATCAGACAGGCGCCACCTAGAGGGACCGACCAAGGCTCCCTTCCAAACTGTGTGAGTTCTTTGACACTCTTGTCGAAGGCTTACATTGCCGTGGGTCAAGCTGCCTCCACTCTTCATGCCATGGCAATGAAGCCAAGGCATTGAAGAAGCTGGACGAGGGAAGACACGATCCAGCTGCGCACCGCCACTGACTTCGCTCCGGGCGACTAAGGTGACTACGCGGACGCTGGGTCGGACGATGTCCACTCCAAGAGAGACACCTTTGGCTCAACCTTGCGGAGATGAGAGATGCCAAGAAGGTACGTTTTCTCGATGCGCCAATCGCGCAAGGTGCGCTGTTTGGTGACACCGTCGAGGATTTCTCTCAGTTCTCGACGGTGAAAAAGCAGATGGAGGCGCATCTTGCCCTGCCGTGACCAGGCCACCTGCAGGTCATCGAGGTCCTGGATGGTGTCTGCTTCCCAGCAGCCCCTCCGCTCCCGTCACGGCTCCGGCGCCCCCTCCTCAGGCAGCCCCCCATGGTAGGAGATCATTGCAGAGGAGAGCATCGAGACTCCCCGTTGGCCGCCTGCTAAGAAGAAGCGGGCCTGACGGGGACAGCCCAGGCAGACCCAGGACATCGGGCACGACTCCAGTCAACACCGCTGTCGAGTCGCACCGGGACAGTTCCTTGCCCGTCCAATCACATGCCGGGCCTGTCGCCCACCTTGTCTCAAAAGAGCATCCTCATACCTGCAAACTAGTCGCTTTTCTGCGAAACTCGCCGTTTTGAGTCAAAAATAGGTCATTTATGTGAATCGTGTAAATCCGAAGAGTTTTTTTTTCTGTGGGGGGGTCTTAGGCATCTACTCTCGAGTGTCTGAAATGTCTTTGGTCCAGCACCTAGATTCGTTTGGCCAACCAGAATCAAGATAACAGATAACTGCGTCGTCTTTATTGGTCCATCGGCCAACCAGAATCGCGTTCTAAATGTCATGTTTGCGCCCGTGCTGAAAGGGACGACTGCAAAGTGTCTTTCAAAGAGAAAACGGCGTTGATATTTATTAATCAGGTCACGCGTGTGATGGAAAGGGCTATGTTATGAGATACAGTTGCTAGTCTCCCTTTCGAATTTCCACTTCTAGAGCTCTGCCCTTCTAAGTGAGTAAGGCACTTGGGTGCAATTGATATTCGTCCGAAGTTTCAGTCGTAGAAGCTGTATATTACAGATGACATTTAATAATTATTTTATATTATTCATAATACGTTAATATGTCGTCAGGAGCCACGGGGATTATTTTTGTATTGCTTGTATCTGCTTTTTGACCTTTCTTTTTTATGAAAGCTCTTCTAACTCGCGTCAATCAGGTCCTGCACTTTATCTCCCTTAATAACTCTCTTAACATTAGTCCCGCACTTTATTTTCTCAATCCTGCATGTTTTAAAACCAAAACCAAAACGCAAACGCTTTGGTTCCGATTAGGGATGCACCGAATGTTCGGCCACCAAATATGTGAAATGAACGAATACATTTTGACTTGAGAAACGATCAAGCACCAACCAGTGCAGAGAGAAAGAGAGAAAGAGATAGAGAAATGCCGTAAACATTTTGGCAGTGTGTGTGGAGCATTGTAAAGTGTCAGAGAAAGACACAGCACGGGACTTGCCGCACGGAAGTAAATTTCCGAATGAAAGCGTCGTTACCGGTCGGTAACTTTACTTCAGACGGAAGCGGGCTGTACAGTAGACCCGCCGCTCGCAACACCCTTTGACATCATACAGTGGTCACGTACACACAGTTCCCTGTACTAAACAACTTGTCAAAGTATGTTCTGTGCATCCCAGCCACGAGTGCACCTTCTGAGAGAACAGTCAGCTTTTGTTGGCGGAGTTTGGAGGAGAGACGTGAACTGATATGGTTGTCAGTCAGCACCAGAATTGCTTGCATTGGATGTTTTTTTTCTCTTAAAGTCATACTGCAATGTAGCCTATAATAATCCAACAGTTTTCGTTTATTCGTATTTTTAGTTTATAGGCCTAATGTGGAATGACACTTTTTAATGAACTGTTTTGTTGTAGGGGTACAGAGTAACTTGCATTACATTCTTTTAGCAGTCAGTTATAGGCCTAAATAATATAGGCTGTTCATGAAGGGAGAGGGCTCAATTTTTTTTTATTTACTTTGTTTTGCTCAATTTTATATTAAGTTGTATTGTATTATAAAAAGCACATTTTGACTATTCAGTTTGTGCAATAGTGAAAAAAATGGCTTAATGAATAGAAGAAATGCAAAAAAATCATGTTCGGCTTCGGCCAAGAATTTTTGTTTCGGTGCATCCCTAGTTCCGATGGATGCATCCAGTTTGTATTAGGAAAGGTGCACCTCTCAGAAAACTCAAACAAATGAAGATCATTTTAGATGTGTAATTATGACTTGGAGCATTGGGATCGTGAGACGAGGGCAACGTATTTATTTTTTATGAAAATCTTAAATTCAAACAAAATCCATATTTTTCCTGTAGCTCAAAATTGTTGTCATGTGATTAGCTGCTGCTCCATTGGTGTAATGTTTTGCACTTAAAAAACTTGTGCAGGCCAAAAGCCTGAAGAAAATGACAATACAACCCCCTTATATCCACCCCCCAAACCAACAAACCCCCCCTGCCGCATATGGCTGTCACCTTTTTCACCTCTTCCGAGTTTGCAGGTATGATCCTCTCTCCCTAGGTGTTTTTCTAGCAGAGAAAACTCACCGTTGCATCATGCTGATTCCCTTCCAGCAGACCGCAGCCTCAACTCGACGTTGCGCCATGCCGATTCCCTTCCAGCAGACCGCAGCCTCTACTTGATGTTGTGTCATACCGATCCCGCAGCCTTCAGCACTCTCCACTCGATGGTGCGTCGTGTAGCAAAGACTTCAGGCAGGTAAATCTGCGGAACCGCCAGCCTGTTGCAGACCGCTCCCCTAGTTTCTACTCGATTCATCCTCGTCACAGACCGTTCCATCGGTTTGAATATGGGAAGAATTTACTTTTTTCGGATCGACAAACCAACATATCTCCGTTCTGGAAAGACTTAGTGAAACGAGGGACTCGTTGGAAAGGACTCCGCGGGGCATTCGAACGACGCTGACCGCGAGTCGATGCGACCCCTAGGTCGGTAGCTAGAGCTCCCGGTAGCCGGAAAGGTTGAAAAATTTAAGCTCCAGACCCGGTGGCCTGTCAGTACAGCATGGGTTTCGCCAAAAAAAATTCTCAAGAGTGGATCAGTACCAGCTGTTCGCGATCAAGCTTCATCTCTGGAAGAAGTAAGTATTACACATCGTTTTTAAATCGAATTTCTTAAATAATGTGTTTAGCATGTTAGCGGCTGTTATTTACATATTCGCGGCTAAACCTGAGACTTTACATTGGTCCAAAGACAGGTGTTGTGTCTTGACAGAACCTCTTGTTTTATGTGGAGAGAGACATTATGGCCCTTATGGCCTTCCATACACTCTCCGGTTTAGTCTCTGTTCCCGCCCTCTCCTCTCCTCATTATTGCTCGTAAAATTATTTCATGCCTCACAGCTGAGCTGTTCCCTCTTGATTTGATCCCTTTAAAATGCCCTCTTGTCTATTGTTGTATGCTCGCTCGTTTGGCGTGTTTGCATGTACTCCATGAAGGACGTTTTAGCTCTGTATGCCCTAAGGATTATCTGGTCAAGTCAAAATGAAGTCTTAGTATATTGTTGTGTAATAGTTCTTGTCAAGTGTGTTTTAGTTTAGTCCAGTTTCAGTTAGTCTATGTTCTGTCGTGTCGAAGTTATCATTCCCCTGTTGTTGTTGTTTTAACCCCATTGTGGGTCTTTGTTTTGTGTTTATTAAATGTTTCGAGTGCAGAAGAACTGAGTAAAGGACTTTAATGTATCAGTTTTATTTACAAACTTTTCAAATAAACTCATACACATACTCATGGATTAGTAATGAATATAACAAGAGTAACAATATAATAATCCCCATAATCATTACAGTTATCATGTTGTATCAACAAATACCAAAAGGAAAGTAATAAAGACCGTGTCGTCTTCCGGATACCACATAATCTCTGATGAATTCAGTAGAAATGCTGTATATTTAGTTGTTAAAAGGATGAATAAATTGTTCATATACATTCAAAACATCTACATTACATTAACATTATGTGAATCTTTATTTTGCACAGTATGTATACATTCCTGACCATTCAAATATTTGAGCTTAGAGTATGCTACAAAAACGATCATCTATTTGATTTTGTTTTTCTTTTAATTCCCTCCGTAGGTCATTAATAATTTTATCTTTTTCTTGCACAGATTTCATTGTGTTTTTTAGCTCATTTGCCATTGTAAACATGCTGTAGATGTAGTAGCTGTTTTTATTCCGTTTCTGCATGGCTTCCATCTTTCCCATGAACTCATTTACCTGTGTACGATCATTTTTCTCTCTGTTATTAAATAAATGGTACCTTCCATTGCATGTCTTAATCAATTCACGTAGCTCTGGAGAACCATCAAGGTAATCTTCAAAGCTCTGACCATCCAGATCATCTGCCCTGGTAAACAAGACCATCATGTACATTTGCGCATCTTGGCCAAAAACCTCCTTAATCAGTTCAACAGTGTTTTTCTCTTCTTTAGTGAAGCGTCCAACAGTAATGACGAGAAGAAAGACATGAGGGCCTGGAGCTGCATGTTCAATGCATTTTAGCTCCTCATTTATAACTTCTTCATTAGACATCTGTGTATCATACAGACCAGGAGTGTCCACAATGGAAATGTTTTTGCCATCTATAATCTCTGATTCATATAAGCAGTTTTTAGTAACTGATGTGGCTCTTGCTTCTGATTTGAACTTTTTCACACCAAGGATGGTATTCCCTGTAGCGCTTTTGCCAGCGCCTGTTTTACCAACCATAACAATGCGTAGATCGTCCCGACCTGTTGACATTTTAAACAAGTTATTGTTATTTACTATAAAACATTTTTGTACATATTATATATAACAAAGATACATGAACAAACTTACTCATTTTGGCTATGTTTCTGTGGGTTGGGTTGCTTCTTTCAAGTTATAAGAAGATCAAATAGCTGTGTTAGGGTCTGTTGTAACCGACCCTATATACAGTAGAGCTTGGTTTAACTCCTCCCGGTTTACATAATTAAGTAGGAAAAAGCTCAACCTCTTTTGAACCGTTTTATGATTGGCTAAAGATTCGTTTTATGTTGACTATTTAGGAAGAGAAATGAAAGGAAGAGATTCAAACGAAGACCTGCTTTCTGAAGGTAAGTGTCCATGATTTACCATAATTTAACTTATACTGTAGAACTAAAAACTGTCACATAGATCTGAGTAAAACAGGTTAATACCAAGAGGATTTATGAAAAGAAATCACAAATTCTTCCCAAATATGTATTTTGATAATTATCTGAATGTATATGTATTTTGCTGAATTTACAATTTGACTACAAATAAAAGCTTTACTTGGTATAAATAATGTCACTCCATTTTTTTGTTAATTTAGGTATATTTGTATTTTTTTACTTTTTAGAAACTGCTTTGATACTATTTTTGGAAATAAGCAAGTGTTAAATGGCACGAAGGGAAAAAACTAAGAACTCACAGCAGATAATTATGAAGGTACTTGTTAAGTAGTTAGGCATATTTTCAAATATGTGACCCTGGACAACAAAACCAGTCTTATGGGTCAATTTTTCGAAATTGAGGTTTTTACATAATCTGAAAGCTGAATAAATAAACTTTCTATAGATATATGAGTTGTTAGAATAGGACAATATCTGGCTGAGATACAACCGTTTAAAACTCAGGAATCCGAGAGCGCAAAAAAATCAAAATATTGAGAAAATCGCCTTTGAAGTTGTTAATCAGGGGCACTGTGGCAGACCATCCACTCACAAAAATAAAGTTTTTATTTATTTAAGGTAGGAAATTTACAAAATATCTTCATGGAACATGATCTTTACTTAATATCCTAATGATTTTTGGCATAAAAGAAAAATCGATAATTTTGACCCACACAATGTATTTTTGTCTTTTACTAAAAATGTTCCCGTGCTACTTAAGACTGGTTTTGTGATCCAGGGTCACATATGTTAATGCAGCACACAAAATATTACTTTAGTACAATGCATTTTAATTTTTTTATTTACTGCCTTTCATGACTTCCTTTTAATAATTAAATGATGACTTGTATCTTTCCATTCAACTTAATAATTTTTTCTGTTAAGATTTCTGTAGATATAGATTCTATTTAGATGGAACTGATGACTAAGAGAAACACAGATCGTGGGTAACTTTTGTATAAAATGTCAACATTTACATACGCCATAGCGTGAACAGAGGTGTTGCAGACTAAAGAATATTGCTTAGGCTTAAGCAAAAATAAATACAAGTTCAAACCAGCAAACTGTGAGTTTATGGAAACATATTGGTTGCTATTTTAAATTTTAAATGCAATACGCAAAATGGCAATGCAGTATGTAAAATGACAATCCAATTGTGTATTTAAATATACATTTTAAATAACATATGTGCAACATTAAGTGCAAAATAAAAATTCAATTATATCAATTACATTTGTTAGTTCCTACACTAGTTTTAATATGTTATTTTAATGGATATTTTTAACGCTCTTTAAGTTGAAAAATTAAAATGTATTCCCGGATCGATTATACTGTATATGTTTAAGATAGTCAAGCAAAACTGTAGCTAAATGAAAATTGAAATGTTATTTTCCCTGAAACATTAACAGGTTGAACATTTAGGATTGCATTTTCGTTTACACACAGCGCGTTGGTTGTTGCAAAATTCAATGTGGACTTGAAAATGCATCTCAGCATCGCTCGTTACGCGTGTTATTTTGAGGTGTTGAAAACACGTACAACTGCAGAGATGATAAAAACGTTAAATCGCTTGCCCACACACGTTTTCATCATAAACACATTCAGTATTTGTTGTCTTAGTCAATATCTTAACAGAATCATTCAGAAACTGTTTTTGTGGTGCAACGTTTCCGTAACTTCAGGAATCGAGTTACAGTGGGTCTGTCACAGCCCAAACTGCAGCATCCGGATGAATTAGAAATCAAGGTTCATTTTCGTAAGGGCAGATCTCCACTTTGGCAATGTTTGTGTATAATTGTGCATAATCTCTCCCCTTAAACTGCCTCCAGCACGAAAGTAGCACAGCACAGACAGGTGTTTTAGTAGCACAGTACAGACAGGTGTTTTTTCACGTGGATGGATCGCGTTTGTGATTGTAGTTGCTGAAGAGTGGTCTCACAAAACGACCATTTCTGAACGATTGTGTGAAGAATATTGTGACAAAAAAGACAATAATCAAAATACTGAATGTGTTCATGAAGAAAACGCGTATGTGAAAGTCAACTTATAGTGATTATGAGACATTCAACAGGCGAGCTCACCGCTTGATAAGGCAGAGAATTCTCTACGAGATGTTCCAGCAATGTAGCTACTAGTTCTATCGTCTACAGACACGTAATAATCTTAAAACAGGTAGTAATTTTTGTCTTTGTGCTCCAATTCGTGTGCATGCGATTTAATATTTTTATCAGCTCTGCAGCCGCACATCCATGCACGTAACGAGCGATGCTGGCTCCGCCTTCACACCATGACGCTGTATCGGGGAGGGGGCGTGGCCAGCTCGAAATACATTTTCAAGTCCACATTGAATTTTGCGACACCCAACGCGCTGTGTGCAGTGGCGGAGCCAGACAATTTTCATAGGGGTGGCCAGACTGAGACCATAGCTCACACAGGTGTAGCACAGAAACTGATATCATCTTTTTTTCCCCCTATGTGGCAAGTCACTGTGGATCTAGTAGTGTTTCTTAGTCACTCACTCATTTACTTAAACAGGCAGTGATTGCCATGTAGAATTACATCATGAAGATCCACATAAGCTTTTTAATGTATTACTAAACTGATTTTAAAAAAAGATCTGAAACAGTGTGGCATTGCAGAAGGTGGTGTGTCACGGTACCACCGTCTTGTTTATGAAAGTCTGTTGTTAACCCCTTCACTGCCGCTGCCTGCATCTGGGTTCTTCTTTCACTGTGATTCCTGACAGTGGTGTCTTTTTAATTGAAAAGCTCACACCATAATGACAATTTACACAACAAGAATATACCAGAATGCACTTTTATCAAACAAACAATATCACAGAACACACTCAAACTTACATAAGTCATATTCTTCGGTTGCTGTGATTTAAAGCAAACCGATTCACAAATTCATCCATGTCAATGGCAGTTGCTCGCTTAGACTCCACACTCAAAACACCCAGGTTACTCAATCTTTCATCATCCATAGTTGATCTTAGGTAACTTTTAATCAGCTTCAGCACTGAAAAGCTCCTTTCACAGGCAGCTGTACTCACAGGTATGGTGACTGCTATTTTACACAACTTAAAGACCTCATGAAACACCTCATGGTGGGGCTCAATGAATTTGGTTAGTTCAACAATGCTAGATGGTTTTTTTAGGCCTGCTTGGCTTTTCCTCTCTAGGATTCTTTTTAGCTGATGTAACTCATGTCTTCAGTGTTGCTTCCATAAATAGATGCAAAGGGTAACAGAGCTGCATATGGTCAAGGACTGTGTAAAATAACCCTGTGCGAAAATTGTCCTTCTTTTGCTCAGAACGCCCACCAAGCTGGCTCATGACAGTATGCCCATCAAGCCTTTTGCTGAGTATTTTCTTTCTTTTGGGTGCAGGATCAGTCTCAATATTGCACTGTTCAGCTGTATGGATAACTTCTTTCCACAGCTCTTCAAAGTGTGTTTAAGCCCTGCAGTCCGTAAGAGTTTGTACAAGAGCCTCAACCAAATCAACAGCTAAACTTAAATCCAGATCAGGAGACTGCAGGGCATCGGAGAGGCATCTTGCCTCACCAAAGAGCTTAGTCATTGTTACTAGAAGCCCTACAAACTGGAGGTCCATTTGGGCAAGCAGGCCTCTTGCATCAACTGACCTGTCACCGTTCCTTTCTTCCACTATTTCTTCTAGGACACTGATAATTGCAGGCAGTCTATCGAGAATGGTTTTACAAGCCTTATATTGACAGGCCCACCGAGTGTCACTTAACCTTTGCAGCTCCCTTGGTGCCCCGTCATACATTTCTTTCTGCTTTTTGAGCCATAAACAATAAACAGCATCCTTGCACTGAGAATATTCGATCCATGTATGATGGGAATACCACGAGGCCTGGAAGTTTCTTTGTCTGTCCCCCATGGCAGTCCTTGGAAACACGGCAAGCTGTGGCTGGACTGGACCTTCAGCTCGAGACCTGGAGATGTTTGAATTTTCAATTATGCTATACAATACATCTATTTGTAATTTGTGAGTGTCTGAATGTAAATCATATACCTGGTGGTCCACTCTGGTCTGGGCATTTCACTGAAAGCCCAACTGCACTGCTGTGCCCTTGATCCGTATGAAATCTTTTATCTGTCAATTGAGATAAACAAGTTAAAATGATGACACTAATATTTCTTGATATCACATCAAAACCAGATTTTTTAAATAAGATTCTTGAAATGTTATCATTTAATGCAAACAGATACAAACAGTAATACTGCAGTAACTTCTGGATTGTGGTTGGCATCATGTAACCTACCTTGACATCCACTTTGCAGAGCACACTCTGGGGGATCTACTCCACTATCACTGTCACTATCTGAATTGGCAGGTTGATCATCTGTTGGTAAAGACAGAAAAGTTAAAATTGTCAGCATGCCAGATTTTAAGCTAATTAACTCCCCCCTGATATGGCTTTGAAAAGTAAACTGCACATCGGCTGTTGAAGGCAGAATCCTGTAAGTACTTCAGCTAATAAGGCAGATGGTGTACTGTACCTGTATGTTCACTTCCATGAAGAGCAACAGATGAGCGCTCTCCTTCAATGTCTAATTCTGTCTCATCACTGTCATCTGCATCTCCCTCTCCACACCACTTTCCCTCCTCTCATTACTCGGCTTACTACACTGACTGATGAAGTAGGAAGTAATTTTCCTCTTCATTTTGCCTGAGAGCAAAATGAAGGTACATTTGCAAAACCAAAATATAGTAACCTTAACATTATGGGCAAGCATTTCAAAAATATTCCTTTGCAATACTTTGCATATTATCATTTGGCTGCCAACTGCCAACAAAACATTTTAATTCCCTTTCAAGAATATGACACAGACAGACCACCACGCACCACCATTAAGATAAATCAGCACTGAAAGTTGACTTTACTTTTAATGGCCTTCTACAACACTCTTTTAAATGACACTGACACAGTGAAACTGTTTATAGCTTGCGACTTTCATACTGCTAAGTTAACAGCCTAAATTAACTTAGCAAACTTTACCATGTCTGTTTCAACTTCAGCACTCCAGCCATAATATACATACATTAAGACAAGAAACATTTCAAACATAGTGAATAAACATAATTCTTCTTGTTAACTTACCTGTGACCTCTTCTCTCGCGGTGGGAAACAGACCGTTCTCCTACTGCACGCGCAAAGTCCGTTAGAGCACACGCAAACAACAACAACACTACTTCTTCTGTAATTGTGTTGGTGGTTGAAATTCAAGTTGAGTGTACTACCGCCACCTTCAGTTTGAGTGGAGAAGTACTTGTTTGAGGTGCGCTGTTGAAATGCGTCCATATGGGAACAACTGTGTACAGAAATGGTTCCGCAAAAAAGTTGCCGGCAAAGCGGTGGTGGGGGGTCCGGGGGGTGGCCAAAGATTAATTTATGGTGGCCTTGGCCACCATTGGCCACCCCCTGGCATGTGTGTAAACGAAAATGCAATCCCAAATGTTCAACCTGTTAATGTTGTAACCTGTAACCTGTGCATTTAGGGATTATAACATTAGAATTTTCATTTTGCTACAGTTTTGCTTGACTATCTTAAACATATACACTCAATCCGGCGAAAGCATTTTCATTTTAATTTTGCAACTTAAAGAGCATTAAAAATATCCATTTAAATAACATATTAAAACTAGTGTAGGAACTAACAAATGTAATTGACATAATTGAATTTGTATTTTCATTTTGCACATAATGTTGCACATATGTTATTTAAAATGTATATTTAAATACACAATTGCATTGTCATTTTACATACTGCATTGCCATTTTGCGTATTGCATTTCAAATTGAATATAGCAACCAATATGCTTCCATAGTGAGTTAGACACATCACTGATTTCTCTTCAGTTTTGTTTATTATTATAATTAAGTTAATAAATTCTAATAATAATAATAATAATTATAGTTAATAATAAATTATAATTAAATCATAAAAATGTATTCTTGTGTGTCAGAGTGTGTAAGTGTCAGAACTGAAAACGCCCTTGTTACTGAGATTACATCTGTTATTGACACCAGGCCCAGCAAACGCCAGGTTCTGGAATGCACCTACCTATGAACGACATTGATAGGTTGAACACCGCCTCCACAGAAAAATATCAACGACTACTTCTCTAGCCCCACCCACTGGTTCACGCATGACAGAACTAGTGGCGTGGAACCAGATAGAGCGAGCAAGCAATAAACAAACATGCCTTTAAAGATAGCGAAATATTGTGCCATCCCTGGCTGTGGAAGAACACAGTCGCTGCATAACAACTTCAGATTCCGGTATTAGGAATGCAGGGTTAAAGTTTATTTTTAAAGACGTTCCAGCTCATGTGGGAAAAACATGGAGCGTTTGTTCATTTCATTTCTCCGAGGATTGCTTTGTGAACAAGGCACAGGTCGACACTGAATTTGTGGAGTTTAAAATTAAAAAGCAGTGCCTTCAATATTGGATCCGATAGGAATCCAATTACTCACAAGCTTATGTGAGTAAAACATTTTTGTACTATGCGTCACTTGTCAGAGATCGCTTGATGTGCCCTGAGTTCTAGTCATTTGTATTAATGGCAGAGGTTGTCTGTGATCTTAAGCCCGTGTGAATCGCCATCTCTGTGATTTGGTGGGCTCATATATCATTTTTCAAGGTTTTATACACCGTTTGCGAATAATGGAGGCAGCTTTGAAGTGTTTTGGTATTATTTCGGGTGCTGGGTGATATCCATAAGTTACCGGGAGTCTCCCGTTTGTTTATTTATCATGGAAACTCTCGTAACATTTGCGATCGCGGTGATCTTTTGTCCGGTTCGCGATCATGGGTCTCAAATGCTGACAGGTACGGTCATATATCATTAAACGCAATACAACTATAGGCTATATAAACTATACGCAAAGCCTTGCCATCACATCCGCGAATGCGTCACATGAAATACTGAGGTGGGGAGCTCAAAAAAAAAAAAATTTATAAATCACAGGAGGTCTCCAGATAATACTAATGCCGTGCGAAAACTGTGAATGGTTCTAATGTTTAACCTAACATTAAGACTCCAACCAAATTCACAGAAGGCTCCAACTACGCAAACTGCTATCCAATCAAAGTGGTGGGCGTTTACTTCCAAGTGTCTTCAATGCGGCACGCCCATTAAAACCCAGCGTTTGCAGAGCTGGCCTCAAAACCTGGGTAGAAAATAGCCTATTACTTATTGATTTTGATGATTGTGAATGTAAAAACCACGCGAACGTCATAAGTAGACCTCGTACAACAATATAAAACAATAAACAACACCACTTCATCCCATCTTTAAAGGCAATTTCAATTGAGAGAGCATAAAGAGAGAGCCCAAAGAGAGAGCCCACAGAGCACAAAAAGAAATGGTTTAGAATGCTTCTGTGCAAACTTTTATATGTTTGCTCCTCCCCTGTAAACCACAAAAAATATGTTTTTGACTCCTCCACGGCACAGGAAATATAAAAGTTCTCACAAGAAATGTGTTTTTCCCTCACCCATGCAAGGGAAATTAGTATTCCCCCTACCCCCATGTCATGTGAACTATCAATGGTTCTCGCAATACTACAGGTATGGTTATGTAAAATTTTTGAATATTATACAGAAAATTTGAAATTATAGGGAATATTATAAAATTATAGCATGTTATAGTGATCTCAATAATACCCAAAACAAATGTGTGTGAAATTGTGAAATTTCTTGTGGTTTATACAGCTGAAAGAGCTGACCCCAAGGAACACTGATGCTACAAAGTGTGTAGAAGACAATGAAAAAATCACATCATGTTAGTTTTGTGTTTACTGAGTTCTCCTCATTGAATAAGGAAAAGTCATTAAATCTGAAGGAAAAAAAACTGATGTCAATCATGTATTTACAGACGTTAATCATATGATGACTCTTTTTGTCCCAACAGGATTTTGTTTTTCCTTTCTGAATAGTGTGACTGGATACCTTGATTATGGCAGCCTGTGATAAATTGCAGGTTATTCTGCTTGGTACTACTGGATCTGGTAAAAGTGCTTCAGGAAATACCATACTTGGTAAAAAAGCTTTTAAATCTTTTGCGTCCACCCAGTCTGTCACTGTATCATGCCAGACTGCAACATCAAAAATCTATGGAACAGAAGTTACTCTTGTGGACACTCCTGGCTGGGACTGCACACGAATGTCTGAGGATGAGGTTGTAGAAGAAACGCAAAGAGCTATCTCAAATCTTCATGGGCCTTACTCTTTTCTCATGGTCATTCCCATTGGTTCTTACACACCTAAAGAGATGACGATGCTCTCAAAATTATGCAAATGTTTGGGGAATGGATTTTTTGATTACACTTCAATTCTGTTCTCCAAGAACGATGACCTTGAATCAAAATCCTTTAAACAGTTTCTAGAGGAAGAAGGTGGAATATTGAAGAGCACCATAGAGAAATGTGGAAATCGAGTGCACACTTGGAACAACAAAGATAGTTTAGTTGACAAGAAGCTGATCCAGAAGTTATTGCAGGATCTGACAGCAACACAGACAATGAATGCACAACCCAAGGATAAAAAAAACCCCAAACAAGGTCTACTTAATTTAAATGATATGATAGGAAGCTCAGATACACATGTGGGCATATGCAAGAACGAAGATCCACTGAATCAGCCAATGGAACCAATCAGAGTCCTTGTCCTGGGAATAGCTGGAGTGGGAAAGACCACATCCATCAAAACACTTACAGGAAATAACAATCAAACTGACAGCCGCAACGCACCAGTTTACAAGATCAATGAATCTAGGACAAATATAAAGTTCATTGATTCAATTGGCTTCAAAGACGTAGAGGAAGTGACAAAGATTATATCTAATGTTTGGTCAGACGCCACTCCAGGGCCACATGTCATCATGATTGTAATTAAAGTGGGACGTGTGACTGAAGCAACTTTCCAAGTAACAGATCGCATACATGCATGTCTTGAGAATTCCGTGGCACATACAATGATTCTTTTTACTGGTAAGGATGATCTAGAGGATAGAGATATTAAAGAATTCATTGAGGAGAGTCCACAGCTCAAAAACCTTGTAGAAATGCATGGGAACAAATTTCATGCACTGAACAACAAGGATATCACTGATCAGGTTCAAGTGCGTTGTCTGCAGGAGAAGATATCTCACATATACCATCAAAATAATGGTGATTATATCAAGGAGCAGAGGATACATCCATATCAAAAGTAAATACATATACTTGATAATATAAACTAAGAAAATTATTCTGTCATGTCTATTCTTGGTCTTGTAGCAGAGTCATGACAAAGCCTTAGGTTTTATGTGGAGAGAGAGATTGTTGACCTTTCGGCCTTCCATACTCTCTCTCTCCGGTCGGCATCTCTGTTCCGCCATCTCGTTTCCTGTTAACTTTCCCTGAGTGTTGTATTACCCACACCTGCCCCTTGCTAATTATCCTTTGTCTGTCTCCCTATATAATACCCTCATATTTCATTGTCCTGTGTTCGGTCATTGTGTGTATGCCTTGTGCTGTCCAGTTCCTGGTCAATGCTCGTGTTCCTGTTCCTGTATGTGATCTTTCAGTAAGTCTAGTTAGTGTTAGTTTATTGTATATGGTCCAGTGTTGTACTTAGTCGTTGTTAGTTTAGTTTAGTCAGTTTATGTTCCTGTTTACCTGTTATATAATTTCCCCTGTTATCGTGTCTTGTTTTCCCCACCGTGGGTTTTTGTTTTACGTTTTTGTGAATAAAAAGTCATTTGTTAACCCCTTCACTCCCGCCTGCCTGCAATTGGGTTCTTCTCCACGCAATTCGTGACTAATTCAGTATATTATATATACATTAAAGTTATATTGTAATGCAGAATAATATATAAATAACTGTGGTTAAAATTGTATTGTGTTTTTTTAGGTAATCTAGAAATCCAGAGAGACCAAGAATCTTCTAGAGACATGAGGATTGAATGCACGTATTATATATTTACAAACAAAAAAACACAATTGTTGGTTGATTGTTCATTGGATTTCTGCTTGATTCTGCTAATTTGTGCTCTCTTTGCTTAAGCCTTAATAACAGTGCAACATTTTGAGAAACAAATTTGTTTTGCTTCAATTCTTTTTGATCTATAGATGTTAGATCAAAGCGCAATGCGCCGCATTTGTATAAAGCTGTCTTTTGTATGGGATGAATTTAATATCAGAATGATTAACAAATGCATGCACAGTCATCCGTAAACGCCGTACAAATCGCCTCATGTTTATTACAATCTAAATTTCACAAATTCAAATCATACGGCATTTGTTTGTGAATACTAAAATACAAGTGTAACTTGTATCACGTTCACGGATGACTGTGCATGCATTCGTTAATCATTCTGATATTAAATTCATCCCTTACTTTTGTATGAAAAATCTCAATTTGTAGTTGGAAATGTCTAAAGCCCTTTTAGAAGGGCATAAGGATTATATGGGGACCTTGCGTGATTTAGAAATGACCTCCCAACATCTGTATTTAATGTGGCGCATTCGCACGGGATAAGTGAAGCCTGTGATTTTACTCAAATTTACGGACTTATTTCTCGGATATGATGGCAAGGGCGATTCGCACGTGATTATGATCACAGACAACCTCTGCAATTATTACAAATGACTAGAGGTCCCCAGGTAATGCTAATCCCGTGTGAATAGGGTTTAAGTTTAAGCAGCTGTGTCAGATTTTTGCTGTTCTATATATTACACAAGTGTTTTCTTAACTTTCATTAGGAAGTCATTAACACACTTTATTTAATGCTTAGCTGATCATTAATAACTACATATTTACATAGCTAGAACTATCTGATAATGTGCTTGTTAATGTTTACTGATGGTTTAATACCGAACATTCATACATGAGTAGCATATCGTATTAGTTAATGTATATAAAAATGCTTACAAATGTTATTACATTTCCAATTCACATGGTAACGGATTAACAGTTTATTTGTTGTTGTACATTTGAATGTTTACAAATGTCAATAAACTTCGATTCATATACTATCTCATGCATTTTTTACATTCGCAAATATGGTAAAATATTGTTGGTGATGTTGACAAATTATTAATTAACTCATAACCAAGGTTTGTATAGGTTACACATTTCCTCTTTGTTTATTGTGGTGTGTGCGCATACTTCTACTATGCATGCAACTCTACAAATCATGTATTCATTATTTGTTAATGCTTTTGCAGTACCTAGTTCTAAAGTAGAAACTAGTTATCATTTGTAAATGTTTATAAACGCTTACTATTGAACTATAAAACTTAGTTATATGCTTTCTACAGACATTAACAAACAACCATATTAATTTTGGAGCAAAAAACAGTTTATTGCTTCAACATACAGTATATTGTGTACTATGTAAGGGATAATCTACAGGCAGCCGGTTGTTATTGCAGAAATAAGCCCAGCAGATCAGGACCCGACGCGAATCGGAGGGTGTTGTATCACACTGAAGGGGCTTATTTCGCGATATGCCGGCTGCTTGTACATTATCCCGCTTATTACACCGCTACTTGCCACATGAGAAAAAAACTGGACATACAATGTGAATTTGAAATATTTTATTAGCTCATTTTTACCGAATGCAGACCTTCCGTGAGGAAAAGCCGTTTAGTTTTGGTTTTAAAGGAAGAAACGAAGTTCAAACATCACGAACAGGCAAATTGGTTTAATCATTTGTAAATATAATGTCATATATGTTATTAAAATACATATTTATATTTAATTTTGTGTAATATTAAACTACCCCTCTAAAAATTATTTGCAGCATCCGGGATACAGGGTGTTATTAGTTTTGAGCGGAATGTCTCGACTGGCCAATCAGAATCAAGCATTCAAATGAGCCTTCAAATGAATTTATATAACATTCATCACCCAAATGCAGTAAACAAACAAACACCTGAACTTTGCGAACGTATGCTCTCTCTCTCTCCTGCCCACAAGTGACTTGATGTCTGCGCATGCTCCTTCTCCTGCCGCGTGGGCATAACACATGCTTTTCCTGGAGAGTTGTCCAATAAGGGACTAGGAAAAGTTGTTAAGAAACAGTTTTATATGTTCGAAAAAAACGTTCCAAAACCTGTACGATCGCTGGGGGGGTGTATCGAGCACAGATATACTACGTAATGCGCCCAACTCGCTTTTTTTACAAGTTGACAATGTTAAGCATGAGAAGACAGCATGTTTAACATCGTGAAGAAGTCAGAATGCATGACACATCGTTGCAGCACCCCTTTAATGAAATAATACTGGTTATAATTACAATATGAAATAAGTTAAATAAGAAGTACATGTGAGTGATCAAAAGAGCAAAATGCTAGCAGACTGACAGAGCATTATAATTCACCTGCAAATAATATAATATCTTTTTGGATAATAACCCGAGGCATCGTTGTCACATACAACGACTACATGATCTTCAGTTATATTTATATTAATTTGTGGAAAAACAGTGTTAAAACATAGTGTCGAAAACAGCTGCGGTCTCAAGAGACTGAAATACCACATATCACCAAGAAAAGTTTTTGCAAAATGCTAGCAGAATGCCAGAGCGTAGATCAGCCTTTTATGTCACAATTTATAACACAATTCTATTTTGATCATTTTTTGGATTCAGTTATTTCACACTGTTTGTGTTAAATGGCCAGTCACTGATTTTTGAGAAGACAAAACTAAAGCTGGAGTTGTTTTAAAGGGAACTTTAGAGTACGTGCTACATCACTATTTATAACATTCTTTACTGACCTAACATATCTTATTGCAAGTAAAATATGACTGATACACCTGCCTATTATTCATTAAAAAAAAAATGCATGTGGGCCCAAGCATGTTTGTGTTTTTTGTTGTTGTTGTTAAGAATAATAAAGAAATGGTATTCCAAAACGTATATCTTATGAAGGTCAGTGAAGTGGTTTATGTGTTGTGGCTAGAGATCTTCATCAGGCTGCACCTCCAGCACAGGGATCTTCTCTTTTCTGATGATGTGTGTTGTGTAGCACATTGTTACCTTTTTGTTAATCCTCCCCTCCGATCGCGGATAACGTTAGCTGTAACAGTTTGCTCTGGTCCATTTCTCACAATGATGAGCCGACAAAGTTATTACGAAGCACGTTGTTTAATCTCGTTAGCGAAAGCTCCATCCATCACTATACCATTTGACAATCACTTGAACTCTAAAAAAAAAAACGACTCCTTTTTCTCTGCTGTGTCCCTGTCAAAGGCATATTTGTATTTGAAATACATAAATGAAATTACAATGAGGAGGCATGTTGCATTCACCTCACAAAAAAATTAATTACCTCTTTGTTTATAAATTAGTTTCAATTTCATTTTTTGCGAGGTGACTGCAACATGCCTCCGGGTCTAAGCTATTTGGAGAGAAATAAGAATAAAAGCATGTCTTACTTTTGGGAGTTTCAATCATTGTGGAGTCCATAGACTGTGAAGTGTCTTTAAAAACATGGAATGTACCATGTATCAAAATGTAAATTAAAACAGAAATTTACAACAACGATAAATAAAATAACATAATGAACCTTAGAGTTAATCTAAACATGTCAAGCGCCTAACTATTTACAGCTATTTGTAATGATTAAAGTGTCAGTATAAAATTGGAATAGTTTTTTACTTTGTTCAAGGATTGGTGACAAGACGTATGCCGTTTGTGGACAACCTGCAAAAGAAAAAGTTGTTCAAATACACATTTATGGCCTTGTAGCATTGCTGTCTTCCAAAGATAGCACACTTGACTTCATATGCAGGGCTCTGTTGCCTTCCATTTCATCATAACTCACTGGTAAGTGTTTATTGCTGTTTTTTAAATATATTTTTTACTTGATATTTGATTAAATTATAAACGAATGGAAGGCAGCTAAATGAAGCAAACAAAGTCTCCTGAGTCCTATTTATAGTGAGAAACAATATTTTCACAATGAAATTACAGTTAGTAAACATTCAAAGTCAACATTCTACGTCATACTTGCTGGTACAGACACTTCAGGGTCCTCCCATTGACTCATCCGAGTACCTAATGAAATATTTCAATAAATTGCCATGTATACAATGTTACACCTTCACTAATATGCATGTTTAATTTAATTTACTAGTCATGAAAATGTAAAACCATTATGTACTTATATTTGCAACAAGTATACTTACAAGATTTAGTGGTGGGTGGTGTCGAAAAAAGGTCCTCCGAAAACTTTTCTGCTGACACCGTCACAAACAAATTCATAAATAAATTACTAGTTAATCCAGCAAAGTGATTGACCAATAATTCCTGTCATTTACCCACTCACACACAAGCAATGCAAGGAGACTATAATCAGACCAGTTAAGCTTTAACTGTGTCTTGCTCATGGACAGACCCTTTTTGTCTTTAAAAAGACAAGTGGTTGAACCAGCAATGGTCCTCCAGGTTTTATTACAAAGAACAAAGAAACTCACCCATTTCTAAATGTACTGTCTTCATCTGCTTATTTTTGCTTATTTTATGCGTGTTTGTTTCTACAAAGAATATTATTGTCATTAGAAATATTTATTTGTAAAGAAAGCATATATTCACTATACTATTGTATTTACCTGAGGCTGTTTTTGATGTGGAGGCCACGCCATATTTATTGGGTGGTGCGGGGAAAGTGCAAATTATAACATAAAAGGAATATATGAAAAGCTCAAAATCACTTAAATGTAATGTAAACACTGAGAGTTTTATCCAAAATGTAATATTTCTTAAAGCAATCCTTTCCTATCCTATGCAATGAAAGAGCCACAGCAGTCTCATTGAAAAAATGCACAGAAACTGGACTATTACTGGTCTGTGAAATAGCCTATGTTAAATATAACAAAATAGTTTATTTACATAGATTAATTAGAAAAGCAATTAAATTGCCACATTTTCAATCTTTTTTTAAATGGTTTAACAAATAATAAACAGCATAAATACCCTTGCTCTTCTTTTGTGGTGTTGGAGAAGATAGTAAGGACTCTGATGAGCTCATGTCTAAAATAAATTGCCACAAGACCAAGGTATTATAAAAAATACAATAAATATTATAAAAAAGTTTTCTTCGAGCATCAACCAAGTTCTAGTGGCAACTACGTAAAATAGTACTTACATTGGACAAAGTCTTCATAGCGTTTTTTGGGGGGGGGGGGCACGCCTCAGTCCTTGAGACATAATGGCCTGTGGATGGGACAAATAAAAGATTTGTAAAAAGGATTTTCATTATTTCTGAAACAAAAACATATGCCAGTCATATACATTTTAAGAATGATAAACAATGGTGTTTTTTTTCTCGATTCATCGTGCATTCATGTTAGTATATTAATTGACGGTGGCAATATTCTCACTCAGAAAGGTAAACTGACAAGACAGGACCAAGCTTCAGTTAAACCTTACAGGAATGGAGTAGGGGGAATATGGCAAATCCCTGTGCATGTGGTAAACAGACAGCCTTCTTATGCATATTCTTTGACTCCATAAGCCTCCTCTTCGCTCTGATAAGATCACGGTCCTCCACATATACAATGTTAATTAGCTTGGACTCGCAAGGCAGATCAAAAAGCTGCCTCGTGACGTGTGTGTCGATAACATCAACAACCAACAATCCATCTTGCCGTTTTTCCCTCACAAACACAACCTGCTCAGTCTCCAACATGAAGCAGTGATTCGGTGCCTTGGCCGATATGAAGTATGGTTTGCCCCTCCATTGCTTCATGTGTTTATGTGAGTTAGCCTTTTCTGCCAATCTTTTAGTTACCTGAGCAACTGGATTTTTGCCATTTCTGACCAGTTTTTTTATGGACTGCAGGTGGTTCTCAAATGGAAATGCGGACAACTCGTTTAAGGAGCACTTGAAATTGAAAACATCATCTGCAATGTGTTTGATGGAGTGGATGTTGTATGTTGGAAAAGTTTCCCCATAGAGTTCAGAATGTGTCCATCGCCAGTCACGTAAGTTTTGAAATGATCTTTGAAATGAGGCTTTTTTTGTGACGTACGGAATTCTTTTTCTCTTTTCCAGGCCAAGTTCACGCATGCTCCTGAGAACTGCCTGAAGCTTTGCAAATTTATGTGCCACGATGTCCGCATGGCGGACAAATTTTACGTCACCAACCTCACTGCCAAGTAGGCAGTTGAACACAGAAGGCTGTTTGAGGCAGCACTGGAGGATCAGGAGAGGTAGCCAGCATCAAAAGTATTGTGCATAATTCTGATCATTTTGTGCATATATTGTACTTTTGGGCTCTGTTGTACACCCCACTTATAAGAAGCATTCATAGGAATGATATTACCATAGATGTGTTAATAATCAGACCAATGATTGAGTGTTACAACTGAATATATGAAGATGATTTGATGATTTAATGATATAATCAGCATACTTAAGTAATGATTGAGTGTTGTTTGAACTATAAGTATATTTTTAATCATTTTAACCAAGTATAGAAAAGATTTCAGCAATATAAAATTCAGTGATGTCTTTGAGATCTGTTTAAGGCCTGACCTAGATAAAGTTCAGAAGGTTGAACATGTTGTTCACTTTGTGGCCTGAAAACTGGTACCAACAGGAAAACTTATTTTTAAAAACCAAGTAAAGGTCGACATTCCACCATTAGATACAAACCTTGTTGCCTAGAAAATAATAGTGGCAGACAAGAATGATTGGATAATAAAAAATAAAAGATAAAGGGAATTTACCTGATTGGTTTAGGAAAGCACCTCCTTTCCTAAGTTTCACTATAACTGCAGGCTGGAAAACACTTGGTTTTCAGATGACTTGGGACATCTCACTTTGTTTGGCCCGATCAAATAAAGTTAACTCCTTGACACCTGAACCTTCTTTGTCTGAGAGATTTTTTGGACTTCAAGATCGACTTTTACCACATCATATTTTGGCGCCCGAACAGGGACTGGAAAGAGGCTGAAGACATCTGACTACACCTGAGGGCACGCCACCCGGCTGACTACACAGATCAAGCGCGCATTCTAGGTGAGCATACTTTTGCTTATAGTTTAAATTTAACATCTGTGTGGTCTGCTGGAGGTGAGTTCTGGGTGTGGTTGATGTCTATAAAAAGCTTCTCCAGTCAAAAAGGGAAATTGCAGGATGGTATCAGGTTTCAACAAAATAGGTATGTATGGGATAGATGATTGGATATGCAGTAAAGATACTGCCTGTAGTTTTAGTTTATCCCAAGAGGGGACTGAGAGACCGCCTGCATGTGTGCGGTGAAACTGCCTGCATGTGTGCAGTAAGATATTTATTCCGCCTGCATGTGTGCGGAGACCGCCTGCATGTGTGCGGTGAAACTGCCTGCATGTGTGCAGTAAGATATTTATTCCGCCTGCATGTGTGCGGAGACCGCCTGTATGTGTGCGGTGAAACTGCCTGCATGTGTGCAGTAAAATATTTATTCCGCCTGCATGTGTGCGGAGACCGCCTGCATGTGTGCGGTGAAACTGCCTGCATGTGTGCAGTAAAATATTTATTCCGCCTGCAAGTGTGCGGAGAGACTGCCTGCAGTGTGCAGTGAGTTATTTATTCCATAAGATGTGAGGCCTATAGATGCGCATAAGTCGTCAAATATGTGTCTTGTCTGTCTAAATTGTCTGTGAAGTGTCTGTGTATCAAAAAAGCTGAGAAGGAACCGAGAGAGGAGAAGGTGGGGGTTTATTGGCCATACGCCCAGAAAAAAGTAGCAATTGTGTGTCTGTGAGAAATCATGCATGAAAAACTGAAGATCTAGGGAGACAGTAGGAAACTATAATGAATAATATACAAATATCTATTACTTATTCTCTGGAGTAACATTTTAGTTTAAAAAATAAGTTTAAATACTGTTATAAGAATTTTTGAGAANTATAACATGGTGCATTGTAACAACAAAACAACTGAGAAAGCTGTTTTAAAGTGATTATTTCCAAAAAATGAAATTCTGTCATCATTAAATGAGAAAGAAAGATATTAGAAAGAATGTTAGCAATTTTCCCTTCTGGTACATCACTTCTGGTTTCTTTTCCTAAGTTCTTAAAAATATCTAATTTTGTGTTTAACAGAACAAACAAAATAAAAACAATTACCATAATAATGCAAATCCAATGGATAACATCACTACAATTCTGAAGTCTTTACACTGGTTTCGTGTTATTCAAATTTAGATTTAATTTGATCAAGAACTAAATGGTGTAAGCCCAAAGTACATTTATAATCTTCTGCAACGTTAGCATCTAAACCTTGTCATGTATTGTGTACTTTGTGTATTTCCAGAGCACTGTGTATTTCATAATTTAACTTGTAAAATGTTCCGCATGCTGTGCCGTTCTGAAATAGTGGGATTATAACACCTATAGTCCTATTAAGCGAATCCGAATGTTTACATTGTTGAATTCAGAAAAATGTACAAAGGGCACCGTTTAAGGGCACAAAGAAACAGGCGTGTTACAGTACACGAGCACATAAGTTAAGTTAGCATTTAAAGCTAACGTGGCATATACTGATATCCGCTTACATGTTACGGTTCACATAATAACAAATAATGTAGATAAATAATGAACACATGTGAAATAGAAAAGAAAGATACATACTAGATCAAATCAAAATGTTCTTCGTTTTTGTAGACTGTTGGTATCTTTAAAGTTTGCAGTGAATTCACCGTGCTGTGCTTCGCTCTCCCTCTCTCTAGTGCAGTGCAAAAACATGGCGGAAACGTTATCGCGAGATCTGGCAGCGGTGTCGCGTTACCCGAAGATCGACCATGTCTCAGCCATCTAGCGGTGGAGATTGTAATCACATTTTTTTAAATAAACATAAAAAGAATGTATATAGTAAATGTTGTGAATGACATCAAAAATGATCTGCGTGGGCGACATACATGTGAACACATTGGTACACAAGTACTAGTCTAAATAAATCAAGGCTATAGCCAAGACGTTACAATTAGACCACACATCGCCGGGTGAACTAAAAGCAGACTACACATAGCCCATCCGATTTAGGGCTAAATCGTGACTACAGATCGACCATGTAATGAAATGACACTACATCTTGCTGATATTTTTAAAACATAGAACATGATAAGATACATCAACAATCTCTGCGCTAACTGGCCAAAGAACGAAAATGAACCAGTCTTGACTTTTCGTGGGCCACAAATAGCCGGTCTAAATTGGAGCTAAATCGTGGCTACGCACAAAACATGTCAAATAAATTAAACCAAACGCCTTACACACTGTTGGTTGTGTTTACATGATGGAATATCATACTGTACATCATACACGTTTTTTTTAGGCGAAAATGACATGTAACCGAATTCATGGTTATTTGGTCTAGAAGTGGGTTACTCATAGCCGGACTATATATGGTCTATACTTAACCGAGACGTTGAAATGACGGCTATTGCTTGCTGGGATACCATGGTCCTTAAACCAGGTACTGGTAACTTTGGCACTGTGTGCAGGTGCCAAGTCCTGTTGGAAAATGAAATCTGCATCTCCATAAAGTTGGTCAGCACCTGTATATCATCAGTGTTGGGTAAGTTACTCTGAAAAAGTAATTAATTACTAGTTACTAATTACATATTCAATAGTGTAATTAGATTACTGTACAAATCTCCAAAAAGTATTTAGTTACTTATTACTTTCTATATCCTATATCAACCTTGAATAGTTAAGTGATTCAAGGATAGGCATGAAAGGGCTCTTTTAATTCATTAAAATAAATAATATTAAAGTACTCTTATTAACTGACCAAAGTATTACAAATTTGAGAATTATACATTAAAGCACAGATTTTAAAGTTAGACTTTGAATTTTGATGTCAATTCCACTATTGCACACACATATATTACACAAAGTATTTAGTTTAATTACATCAAAAGTAACTGTAATTAAATTACAGAAAAAATAAGAGTAATCCCTTATTTTACTTTTTCAAGGGAAAAGTAATTAAATTACAGTAACTAATTACTTAGTAATTAGTTACACCCAACACTGTATATCATATACATGAGTAACAAATATAGAAGTCCACTTTGCTCTGCCTCCGTCTTGTTCACTCGGATGTACGTCATAGTTTACGCTACATGAGTGCCGAGATTGTGAAAGTGTAGCTTAAAACAGCCAGTCCTCAAAAAGGCTTGGTGTAGGCTAACTACCTGCTGCCTATGGCATCTTGTTGTAGGCCTACTAGTGCTGTAGTACTCGAGTCCGGTCTCGGATTCGAGTCCGGACTCGAGACGTTTTTTTATGGTCTCGGACTTGGTCATTGGTCTCGCAAATGTTCTAGTCGGTCTCGTCCGAGTCCAGCGATATATGTTTTATTTTCTCCTTCAAAACAAAACATTGATAGAGCAATATTCTTGTGATCCGAAAACTAATGATCCGAAAACTGTTGCCGACTCTCGACTCTAGAACGAGAGCTGCGCGTGCTCATAAGTTCTCTTTTCACACAGCAGTTCAGTTCAGTGTGTGCTGTTGTTGTAATTAAATAACTCCGGTATATTGGTTCAAGTCCGCGGGACTGTCATGCACGCCAGAAAGTGAATAACTGAATTAATTTGTGGATAATATTAAGTGTTTACGGGAGACGCTAAACGGGAACGATTCAGCTGAACTGGTTCGACCGGTTCACTAAAAAGAAAGAACCGGTTCGAATGAATGATTCGTCCGCGGCGCGAACCAGCATCAATCATTCATCAGGCACGATGTCAGCGAGCAGCGGCATAATACAGATTGGTTTTACAAACCATAATAAATGTATCGACAGTGCGCTTAAAAGGAAACTTTTTGCAACAAAACTTTCCCCGAAACATGTGGGACAACATCCAATTTCGTAAGACACCTGCAAAGGCATCACAAAGAGAGGTAAGTTAATGCCATGTTTCAGAGTTAGCATTGCATTTGAGTATTTTAGAAAGTTTGGAAAGTAGGGCTTAAAGATAAGATTGATCGTATTTTTATTGTCATTGTGATGAACATGTTATTTAAGGATGGGCACCGACGTGCTTATAAACAAGCCGTGGAGCCTCTGCTCTTTCTAGCGGCTCCTCTATCGAACACGCACGTGCACGGGCAGACGCGCGCACGCACACACACGCACGCACAAAAGTGTTCATTGCTGCACAACCTTGCTGTTAGGAGGGCTGATAAAAAAGTTCCTTAAAAAGTAATAAACAGTTACACTTCGGCTTTGTGACTTTAGTGCTATACCTATATAGTAAAAATAAAATGACCTTATTTTATATGCTTTTCGATCATTACAAACAATAATGAAAATGATTATCTTAGAATAGAAGATATGCTGTCTCTTGCATCACATAAATTATCAACAGTTAAGTATGTGGTCTTGTAGTCATGATTTTTTTCTGTCTCTGTCTTGACTGTCTCAATTGGACTCGGTCTTGACGTGGACTCGAACCGGACTTGGACTTGACTTGGACTCGAACCTCTTTGGACTCAGACTTGACTCGGTCTCGACTAGTCCTGGTCTTGGACTTGTCTTGGACTCGACAATGGTGGACTTGACTACAGCCCTAAGGCCTACCCTACTTTTTGGAAGTCTGTGGTTCATTGCTACTGTTAACCTTTTAAATGAAAAATGACTGAAGAGGCCGATAATTTGGATAACTCTCCTTGGACAGTCGTGTAAGTCATTTTTATCATTTGTTTTTAACCATCTATATCTTTCCCAACACTGCATCATAGATTGAGCTTAATCTTAAATTAAGCAATTAAAGAAATTAAATTGAATAATTATAGAAAAAACTAAATTTAAGAACAAATGCCATTTAAACTAAAAGTGAAACTGACGAACTCTCTTTTTAAAAGGAAGTTCTGAAAATGAAAGTAAAAATACGCCTATATGACTTTAAAAAAATCAATATTATGTATTTAAAAAGGATATTTCTTTTGAAGTGATCCTCAACCCCAAGAAGTCAAAATTGCAGTCTGAAGTATTCCCACCAGCTGGAACAAGTGTCTTTGGTGAGTGGATACTAGTCGACCACCCTAGTACATTTTAATAGAAAGTGAGATGATATGATAGCTGACATGTTACGATAATGGTAATAAATTTAAAATGTCATATTGTGGAGTGCAATAAACGAGGAGACAAAAACAAAGATGTGTCGGGTCCGCTTACTCTCCACTTTAATATAACTCTCACACCGAACAGAGAGTCAAGTAAACCCCAGCACACACATCACAAACCGGAACAACACAACACAACTAACTCCTCCCTCCCTTAAAGGTACAGTACCTTGGTGAATGTCTCCTCTCGTATTACTTGTGGTTCGCCACACAGGCCCCCCCAGAATTCACCCCTAAAAACAGGCCAGACCGAACATGTACCCCAAATAAAACATAGGTCTCTATTCATACTTGCAAAACAGAACAGCGTTTACAGTTTATATAAAAGTCAACGGAGAGGGGGGCGGATCAGGTGGCCATAACGGCTGCGCTTAACAGGAGAGGGGCGAAGGGCCAGGGGCAGGGCAGGGGCCGAGGCTGCCGCAGGGGGGCGCCCTCGCCGAAGAGGCTGGGCCAGCTGAAATGGCTTACCAATATCCACATGAGCAGGCTTGAGACGGTCTATCGCCACCCGCTCAGGCCTGCCCCCCATATCCACAACAAAGTTCTTAGACCCTCCCACCAAGACGCGGAAGGGTCCATCGTAGGGGGGCCGCAGCGGGGTACAATGGCCATCGTGGCAGATGAAAACATACTTGGCCGACGGTAAATCCTTGGGCATGTAGGATTGGGTGAGGCCATGGTGAGTCGTGGGAATAGGAACAAAAGCATCGGCAATGTCCCGGGACACAGCCCGATGAGAGGCCACAGACCACTGGGCCGTTGCATCCGGAAGAAACTCCCCCGGAACGCGCAGAGGCTGGCCGTACACCAACTCGGCCGATGAGGCTTGCAGATCTTCTTTGGGGGCGGAGCGAAGGCCAAGCATGACCCATGGGAGGCGGTCAGCCCAGTCGCAGTTCGTAAGGCTGGCCCGTAGCGCGGCCTTCATGTCACAATGAAACCGCTCGCAAAGTCCATTGCTCTGTGGGTTATAGGCTGTGGTACGGTGGACCTTCACCCCCAAGACCTCGGCGACCGCAGGCCAAATCTCGGATGTGAACTGCGGACCTCGGTCCGAGGAGAGGTCGGACGGTGTGCTGAAACGGGCCACCCAAGCCATAATGAACGCCCGGGCCACTTCAGCTGATGTAATGGAGGAGAGGGGAACCACTTCTGGCCACCTGGTGGTCCTGTCCACCATGGTGAGGAGGTAGGTGTAACCACGGGAGGGGGGTAAGGGGCCCACCAGGTCCACATTCACATGATCAAAACGTCTCTCTGGCACTTTGAAGGGTGCCAAGGGGGCTTTGGTATGACGAGTCACCTTTGCGCGCTGGCATGCCACACAGGCAGCAGCCCAGGCCCTGACGTCCCTCCGCAGGCCTGGCCAGACAAACTTGGCCCCCACCAGCTTGGTAGAGGCCTTCACCCCCGGGTGGGAAAGGCCGTGGATGGTGCTCCATGGTAGCGAACTCCTCCCTGGCGATCACGAGCTTGGCAGAGTCGAGGCGCAGGGCTCGTGCATAGACCGTGGGGCCAACCGTGGTGATGTAGTGCTCCACGCCATGCTGAGCCACTGCCGATGAAAACGTGGGCGTGGTTATGTCAGGGAACTCAGCCAGCAGGCGTTGATACAGGTCCCCGGTGGCAAGCGTATTCGACAGACAAAGCGCCCCCACCCCTCCAAGCGAAACCGGGGAAGGAAGTAGTAGGGCCACCGCCGTCATGCAGGCAACATCGGGCACGCCGTTTGCGGACATCATCGCATCTCTCGCGGTCCTCCACCGCGAACAACACCAGGCACTGCTGGACCTTCGGAGTGACCACGACCTCCGCTTCCAGACTATCCTCCTGGCCCAGCGAGAGGACCGCGAGAGCTTCCGGAGCTGGGTGGACCAGGGGGTTCAGGCAGAGGCGTCCGCTCCCGCGACGACCGCCGCGTTCTTACCGCTGTCAAAGATGGGGTCAGAGGATGACCCAGAGGCGTTCCTCGACCTCTTCGAGAAGACGGCGGAGACTAGCGGCTGGCCCCCGGAGGATTGGGCGAGGCGACTTCTGTCGTTGCTGTCGGGGGAAGCACAACTGGCGGCTCGGCCACTGCCCGTCCAGAACCTCCTGGTCTTCACCGACCTGAAGAGGGCCATCCTGCAGAGGGTCGGCCGTAGCCCGGAGGAGCATCATCAGCGATTCCGGTGTCTGGGTCTGGGCGAAAACGGCCGGCCCTTCGTGATGGCCCACCAGCTCCGGGACTCCTGCCGCAAATGGCTGCTGGCTGGGAAAGGCGACATCGAGGACATCATCGACCGCGTGGTGCTGGAGCAGTTTATCGCTCGGCTTCCGAAGAAAACGGCCGAGTGGGTCCAGTGCCACCGCCCGACGTCGCTGGACTCAGCCATCCACCTGGCGGAAGACCAGATGGTGGTGTGCCCCGGGGTTGGTGAACCCCTCCCGGCTGTCTCTCTCTCCTCTCCGGAGGCTGTTTCTCCTGTTTCTCTCTCCCCCTCTTCTCTATCTCTCTCTCCCCATCCTGTCCCTGCACCTAGGTCCCATCCATCTGGTCCGCCACGAGTGCCGCCTCGACGACCGTTCCCGCAGCCCGGGGACTACACAACCGGGTATCGCGCTCCGGCCCGGGGATTCCAGGATGGCAATGGATCCACCCTCTCTCCGCGCCCTTCCCGTGCTCCACTTCCCGCCACCCGGATGGCGGAGACGCCTGGGCCGGCCTGTTGGCGATGTGGAGACCCGGATCATTTTGTCAATCGTTGCCCAGTGATGGAGATCGGGACAATGATCCGGGTTCCCGACACGCCGCAGGCTGCCCCCGGTCAGAATGGATGGTACCAAATTCCTGTGAGTATAAGGGGGGTACATACCCGGCTCTGGTGGATTCCGGTTGTAACCAGACCTCCATCCATCAAAGCCTGGTTTGGCCCGGGGCATTGGATAATAGCCGCATGGTTCGGGTACGGTGCATACACGGGGATGTGGTGGGATATCCTGTAATCCCCGTCATGATTCAATTCAGGGGAGAAAAGCATAGAGTTGAGGTAGTGGTTAACCCACACCTCCGACACCCGCTAATCTTGGGAACTAATTGGCCTGCATTTGCGGAATTATTGGGGTACTTATGTGCGGGTGTCGCTTGGGGTCTAGAGGCACTGGGAGGCGGCGCGCTCGTGCAGGCAGGAGAGGCTGTTTCAGGGGAAGCGAGCGGATCCGAGGGGCGAATCCTCTCGGAACGCGATGACTTTCCCCTGGAACAATCTCGGGACGAATCTTTCAAGTTTGCCTTTGAACAGGTCCGCTATGTGGACGGTCAACCTCTCCAACCTGCCCGACCGCGCTCCTACCCGTATTTTGCAATCATAAAAGACCAGTTGTATCGAGTGACCCAAGACGCTCAAACAAAGGAAGATACAACCCAGTTACTAGTGCCACGGGGCCGCCGGGAAATGCTTTTCCAGGTGGCACATTGTAATCCCATGGCGGGGCATTTAGGACAAAATACGACACTAAATCGCCTCATGGCCCGATTCTTTTGGCCGGGCATTCACGAGAACGTACGCAGGTGGTGTGCCTCGTGCCATGAATGTCAGCTGCTAAACCCTCCGGCCTCCCCAAAAGCGCCATTGCGCCCATTACCGCTCATACAGGTCCCCTTCGATAGAATTGGTATGGACCTCATCGGGCCATTAGAGCGGTCAGCGAGAGGACATCGATTTGCATTAGTCTTGGTGGATTATGCAACCCGATATCCCGAGGCAGTGCCGCTCCACAGCATTTCCGCTAAGAGTGTGGTGGAGGCACTGTTTCGCGTCATCTCCCGCGTGGGGATCCCCCGGGAGATCCTCACGGATCAAGGCACGGCGTTCATGTCACGCACGATACGCGAACTTTATGAATTATTGGGCATTAAATCGGTCCGTACCAGCGTCTTTCACCCTCAAACAGACGGGCTGGTAGAACGGTTTAATCGCACGTTGAAAACCATGATTCGTAAGTTCGTACACGAGGACGCCAAAAATTGGGATAAATGGTTAGAACCCCTCTTATTCGCTGTGCGAGAGGTCCCGCAAGCCTCCACGGGGTTTTCCCCCTTCGAGCTTCTCTTTGGACGCCAGCCCCGAGGGGTTTTGGACGTCCTGAGAGAGACTTGGGAGGACGGACCCTCCAACAGCAAGAATGAAATTCAACATGTCCTGGACCTGAGAACAAAACTCCATACACTGGGGCGGCTATCTATGGAGAATTTGTTACAGGCCCAGGATAAACAGAGCCGGCTGTATAACAGGGGAACCAACCTCAGGAAATTTTCACCGGGAGAAAAAGTGCTTGTATTACTCCCCACCTCGAGTTCCAAATTACTAGCGAAGTGGCAAGGGCCGTTTAAGGTCACACGGCAAGTGGGAGATCTTGATTATGAAATAGTGCGGTCAGATAGGAGCGGGGCACGTCAAATTTGCCAATACACCTTGGTGAGCACCTGGAGGTGCTCATTAAAGGGGGGGGCTTCTGTCATGGCTCTGCTTCATTTAGTCATGTTTTTCTTGGTCCTGTAGCAGAGCCATGACAAAGTCTTTGGTTATGTGTGGAGAGAAACATATTATTGTCCTTTTGACAATAATATGCGTTCTCTCCAGTGTCTCGTCGTTGGCACCGCTCCTCTCGTTTCCTTTTTATCTTTCCCTGAGTGTTTGATTACCCACACCTGCCCTGTGTCGTTATCCCTCGTTTGTCTTCCCTTTAAATACCCTCTTGTTTCTTTGTCTTGTGCTCGTGGATTGTACTGTACTTCGTTCCATGTGGTGGTTGTGCCTTGTCTGTATACACCAGTGTTTCGTCTTGGAATTACCCTCGTGTCCGTTTAAGTTTGTGAGTGTGTTCCTGTTCTGTTAGTTTATATACTTTGCCTTATTTAAGACGTTGTGTCGTGTTCTGTTTAGTTTGTTTTTCCCCACCGGGGGAAGTGTTTTGTTCCAGTTTGCACTCTAGTTCGTTCTTGTATTTACACCCCCTCGTCGGTTTTTGTTTTGTGTTTTTTGTAAAATAAATATATCTTGTTTAACCCCTTCGCCATTGCCTGCCTGCATTTGGGTTCTTCCACGCTCTAATTCTGACAATCGGATTGTCATTTCAAGATTTTGGATCATCAGGTGTTAAACGGGAAATCTAAAAAACTGATGTGTTGACTCAGTGAGTTTAGCACTGATATAACTATCCTTAAAAACGAATGATAAAACATTGGATTATTAGTATTGTATGTGTAAGAGGAAAATGATGCAATATTGTTATCTTGTATGGGACGGTTTGGTTATTACACGGTGATTAGGCCGGACCGCATGGTGTATCGCATGTTCGCAGTGGCTGACGCCATTTTGGTTATACGTGCCTGTAAAGGAAAAAAAGAAAAGAGAGAACTTGAATGGACAGGTAATTGAACAGAACATTACTTGTTATGGCAATGATATACATGCATGTGTTTTATTTGTTCCGTGTGTTGTATATCTTGTATTAAATCATTTATTGCTACATTATATTGAAAATATATTCTGGTCTGCAGATAGGCCAGGTTTTTTTTCTGTGTGGATATTCTTCTGAATTGGATTCCTTTAATTGATGGCGAGCCTCTCACCTTGATGCGGAAAGTATAACGTACCTGGAGTAACAGACACTTCTTTTTTCTTTATAATTTTTATCCAGACAAGTAAGAGAATTCATTCACAGAGACTGATTTTTTGACTTTATGGGACTGAAATGATTCAGGAACACATCTAAAGGAGTTGAGACTGATCCGTTTTCTTATTGGAAAAAATATTATTTTTTTGAGCTTGAAACTGAATTCGGTGTGGGTAACATACATTACTGATTTAATGTTTTTTTTATTGTGTTCACTTGATTGCAGTGATTGTGATTGTAATTACTATTAGAGGGTGCACCCAAGGTATGTTTATATATATATATATATATAGTTATTGTGTTTTCTCTGATCATTGTTGTTATGTTTAAGTGAAGAAAAATAAGGAAGAAAAGAAACACTAAAAACTCAGAGTAAAAAGAACTTTTATAGTTAAACTTACCTTCTGCCTCTGTCTATTACTCAACACCACCTCCTTTTGCGTACCTTGTAGTCTTCTGATAATATTGCCTGGTCCAATAGTAAGTGAGAAAAGACCTGTTACATATGCTTCTTGTTTTAGCTCTTTATGTTTGTTAATCTCTATTCTCTTCTCTGGCAAGATTTACCCAACAAAGGACAAATCCCCAGGCAGGAAACGTTTGGTTCTGCTTGTCAACAATGTTGAGTTTGAGTAGATGACAGGATTTGGGCAGACAAAGATGAGCAGAGTATGGAAAGGCTGCTAAAGGCTTTGGGTTACACTGTGGTCACACTCACAAATCTCACTGCACAGGTGTATACAGCTGTATGTCCACTAACAACAAAACATTTGAACACACCATGAATCTATTCTTTCTGATGTTTCCAGTATGTTTTAATGATGTGGACACTTTGAAGAAGCTAATATATAAGATTTTTCAGTCATTACATTATTCCAATAGTTCTGTGTTATTTTATATCTTTTTAAATATTATCATATTAAACTAATGAGAAGTATATTAGTTTACCCTAATAGCTTAAAATAATAAACTAGTTAGGCAAAATGAAATTATGCATGCTTGTAGACTATTCCTTTAGAGCAGGTGTATGTATAACAGGTGTATGCAGGTGTATGTATAACACAAAGCTCATTTATGTTCATTTTTCTTAAATGGACAATGTTTAGAATTATCGTGATTGCTGTTCTATTTTTATGGTAAAAGTGAATACACACACACACACATATATGTATATATATATATATATATATATATATATATATATACATAAATACATACCTACATATAGGCTATAAAACAATTACCATGGCAATCACAATAATTCCAAACGCAATCAGTATAAGAATTAAATGAACCTGCTTTGTACAGTTCAATCGTCGTGTTCAGCCACTGAAGCACATCACTCTCAACAGACTTTCCCAAAAGCCCGCTCACGATAACGTGCACGAGAACAAAGCGCGTTATTGCGCACGAGTACAAAGTGCATTATCGCGCGAATTTACGCTCTTTGCGTAGAGAATTGTCGGCAGTGACAACAGCGCCTACTGCGGTCACAAAATATCACGGGTAACTAGTGTTGGGCGATATTCAATATAATCAGATCGTTCGATCGCCAGCCTGTGGATCGCCGATACACGATAGTATCGAGGGGCAGGGCAATTACGCATTTATCTATGACAAGCTGGATTTGTGGACAAAAACAGTAGCTTATGTGTCTAGAAAATGTTAATGTGTGACTGCAATTAGCATTCTATCAGAGTTTAAGTTCAGTGCAGCTGGCAACATTGTTACTTACCAGCGCAACCTTTCAAACACGAGAAAGTAAACTATTGCTATAAGTCAATATCATTCATCCAAATGCGTCATTGATGCCCGCGTGCGCTGTTATTACTTGATTGCCAAACGGGAACAACTCGTGCGCTGGTTTTAAACCCTCACGCGCATAGCAATTCCTGAACCCGAGCCGCGCGCATCACAAGCTCTCTCGTGCTCTGAAAACTCAAAGCCCGCACATTATAAACTCTCTCTGGCGCGAGGAAAAGCCCAAGCCGCGTGCATCACAAGCTCTCTCGTGCACTGAAAACTCAAAGCCCGCACATTATAAACTCTCTCTGGTGTGAGGAAAAGCCTAAGCCGCGTGCATTGCAAGCTCTCTTGCATGAAGAAATGCGCAATGCTCGTTTGTAATATTGATTTGCAACATATATTGGCAAACAGCCAACTATCGTCTAGGGAATCGGCTATCGCCGATAGGTCTGAGGATCGTCGATACACGATAGTATCGTCTATTGGAACAACCCTACGGGTAACAGAATATTTTGTAACACCGGGACCATTTTTTTAAATGTGGGCAGCTGGCCCGGCCCGATTAAAAACAAAATGTGTAAAAAATATTTTACAGGCCGAAACAGAACAGGACTGTTTTTTATCGCGTGCACAATTTCACTATGGTTACAACAATACAAATATTAACTAGATAGTAAAGTTCGAGTACAAACTTTATGTTGGCTTGACAAAGCGTGCCCTGAAGAGTTTGAAATAGTTTGAAAGGTTTTATCGTTAAACTTTTTCTAACATGATGGAAAAAATAATGTGACCCCAGTGTGTTAAAACCGGGCTTAGTATGTTGTTAGCATGATTAGCATGTTACTAGCATGATTATAACGACACATGGGTGTGGCTTGGAATCTGCAATTGATAATACTCTAAGCTATGAGTGAAACGAACGAACCCCTGTGTCTCTATGATGTTCTGATGCAGAGATATACATATTGCTAAATGTTGCTAGGCTAACCTGTTTGGTTGCTATGGGCGTGGCTTGGCATCTGCAATTGATAATACTCTAACCTATGAGTGAAACGAACCAACCCTCATGTCTCTATGATGTTCTGATGCAGAGATAAACATATTGCTAATCGGTTGCTAGGCTAACATGTTTGGTTGCTATGGGCGTGGCTTGGCATCTGCACTTGATAATACTCTAAGCTATGAGTGAAACAAACCAACCCCCGTGTCTCTATGATGTTCTGATGCAGAGATATAGGTGTAGCTAAATGGTTGCTAGGCTAAACTGTTTGGTTGCTATGGGCGTGGCTTGGCATCTGCAATTGATAATACTCTAACCTATGAGTGAAACGAACCAACTCCCATGTCTCTACGGTGTTCTTATGCAGAGATATAGGTTTTGCTAAACGGTTGCTAGGCTAACCTGTTTGGTTGCTATGGGCGTGGCTTGGTATATGCCATTGATGATGCTATGAGTGAAACGAACCAACTCCTGTGTCTCTACGATGTTCTGATGAAGAGCTATAGGTTTTGCTAAACGGTTGCTAGGCTAACCTGTTTGGTTGCTATGAGTGAAACGAACCAATCCCCGTGTCTCTACGATGTTAACATGGGGCTGCATTTTGTCCTGAAACATCTGGATAGACCAGGGACCTATGTGAGGATCCTGTTTGTTGACTTCAGCTCCGTTTTCAACACCATCATCCCATCACTGCTCCAGACAAAGTTAACCCAGCTATCTGTTCCTGGCTCTATCTGTCAGTGCATCACCAGCTTTCTGACAGACAGGCACCCGCACAATCAGCACTGGCGCCCCCCAGGGGTGTGTTCTCTCCCCACTGCTCTTCTCCCTGTACACAAATGACTGCACTGCCCCTTCTATTCAATTCAATTCAATTCAATTTTATTTATATAGTGCTTTTCACAATGTGCATTGTTCCAAAGTACAGGAGCAGGAGCAAATAAGAAAAACACAGAAAGGTAAAACACAGCACAGTGCATGGTGTTTATAGACCAAGCAAGATCATTATAATAAATAATATCTAATAAATAAATGAACAAATAAATAAATAAATAAATGCAGTCTCCCGGTGAGCAAGCCAACACTGCACTGCTCTGCTGTGGCGAGGAACCCAAACTCCAATGATGAATAATGGAGAAAAAAAAAACCTCGGGAGAAACCAGGCTCAGCCGGGAGGGCCAGATCTCC